>NW_020863256.1:0-26850 GCF_003713205.1 Coffea eugenioides | reverse complement strand
TTAACATAACGGAAGCTATCCTTGTCGGATTGAGGTGTAATTTACACCTTTTGAAGCTAAGAGAAAGGGCTACAATGTTGAAGAAGGCCACTCAGTCCAGTTTGCAATGTATCTAAGTCAAATTTACAAAAACAACCCCAGATTTTCCAATTCGAAGTTTACTGTGGCCGTTCGAATTCATTCAGTCATATCTCAGCATATACAACTACAATTCAAGTGATTCCAAAGCCATTTGAAAGATAAGATAAAAGGCTATAAGTCTTAAGAAGACATCATCAACCAAATCGGTAGTATTCCTGGTCAACCTAACCAATTACAGAAGCGGATTAGCAGGTTCGGACATAAACAGGGTAGCAGGGGTATTTTGGTCTTTTAATAGGCTACGTAGTTCCGATTGAGCTGAACTTTTTCAGGTAACTATAAAATACCATCCTCTACAACTTTCATGTTTTAACTCAAGGCTAATTCGGCTTCTAACCTAGTCGAACAGTACCGGGCAGAACAGGCTTCATAGAAATCCTAATCTGGAATTTTTGCTTCAAACCAGAAATTTTCCACTAATCATTACAATTATCATACCAAAGCTTCATTCTAACCCATACTAGACCATCATACATGGCCAAACAACATTAAACATATAAAAATAGAAAAATTATGCATAAAATAAAAAATTCATCAAACGCCACCAAAAGTCATGAAAACATCCACAAAATCACCTAACTAACCCGTAATGATATCACCTGTGACAGCCCCACCTCCCCCTAAGGTGAACCAAAGGGTTCGGCGGACCGCCTGCCCAGCTCTTACCGGGACTACGGATCCGGAACGAGCGTAAACCCTACCAACCGCTCAAAAGAATTTCGAGAAGATAACATTCACTGTCCGAAACCCAACCAAGCACAACAACTTTAGATAACCCTAGAAAAGAACATTTCAAACCCAATCAACTTAGGAACATGGTTAAACACTTTTATATACACATGGTTGAAAATTTACAATTCAAAAGGGAATTGTTTGGTTAAAATACATTTAAGGATTTCCAACCATCGAGGAGCTATACAAAAGAATACTAAACTAGCTCAACTCATGCTTCAAAACATCATAGTCTTCAAAAGGTGATTTCCTGTAAGGAAAATAAGGATAACGGAACGGGGTGTGCTAGAAGCTCAATGAGGTACCAACAGTATAAACAGTAGAATCAGTAGAATTCATGTGAAAGCACTTTGGAGGCACATATTCACATCAAATACGAGAAATGAATGAATGTCACAATGTAAAGGATACAGGTGGCTCTCAGGAGCCAAATCCCCGTTGCTAAACTTGATCCAGTCTTGTCGACCCTCCGTCAACGTTCAAATAAAGGAACCAGTCCAGTAGATCACCACTTTAACGCCAAAATCCCGTACACCAAACATACCCCTTACCGGGCCCGAACGCCAAACAGGAACAGGAATGGTAATACTCGAGTATACCGGAATCAAGAGTCTCAATACCCAAAGATTCCCCTAGGAACAGGCACCCATGGTTTCTCAATTATCTCGACCAAGCCCTCGCTGGCTCGATTTAATTAACTCTCCATGAGGTTGAGCTCAGGTTTAACAGGAAGGTCGTTTGATACTCTTCCAAACGACATCATAACAAGTTCAAGTACATGACAAGTATAAGTAATAGATTCCAATTTGTTCAGTACAGGCAAGAGAACGAGTGTGATAAAGTACACCCTCGTCTCATACAAGATAAACAGTCAGGAAAGACATTCAACTAGCAATTGGCAAGTACAGGAAACCAGTTTAGCAATAATTCAAGGGAGTGGTACACTCACCTGATCAAACAAGGATAATTTCAAAAGTTTCCTTCCCAAGTGTGGCTTTATTCGCCGGCACCTCCTAGAACAATCAAGGCAAACACTTAAGACTCGACTCCAAGACCGAGTATGGAATTCATAAGTAAGACTCGGTTACGAGCCATATGCCTAGTCAAAAGAACCATTAATGCAAAACAAAGAGGTGACCTCGGAGTGAAAAGATAACAATTAGTCTTAAAGGCATGAACAACCTCAAAACCCTACCTACAATGACTGACCAATTCCAAATTTGAAGTAGATAATGAAAGCAAGATCAATACTAGGAAAATAGGATTTTCCAGTTTCGCGCAACCCTATATGAAAAATCATATCTCAAGTTTTGTATGTCCAAAATTAGTAAAAGTTATACCGTTGGAAAATACATTCATAGGGCTATAACTTTCCAGAAAACATCCTTATAAGATTCAGAACGGAAGTCAGTCAAATTCAAGCTTCAAATTGCTGCTTTATCCAGTGAAAGACAGAACAGGTACAATATTTCAGTCAAATTTGAAAAATCACCATAAATGGTACAGACATAAACAGGGTCCAAAATTTGTACAGTTTATAGCCCTATGAATCTAGTTTAAAATGCAATAAACAGAACTCAATTCCGACATTTCTACATCAAGATATAGCAAATTTCCCGAGACTGTGCAGAAGCTCCGCGAAAATTTTGACAGCATTTCCCTTGTCTTTCTTTACTTTCCAACCAAACCTCAACACCCGCAAATCACAAACTATCAAACACCTTTATTTAGAGCCACCATAGGGCTCGAAATTCGAGTCATAAATCGAATCCACGTATCACTAGAGTAAAATCATATGGAACGTATAAATGCAAAATCAAACTAGGACATATGCGGAAAAGAAGTTTGGGTTGGAAAACAAAAGGCAGATTTGCTGTTGCTTAGCGGAATTAACATAACTGAAGCTATCCTTGTCGGATTGAGGTGTAATTTACACCGTTTCGAAGCTAAGAGAAAGGGCTACAATGTTGAAGAAGGCCACTCAGTCCAGTTTGCAATGTATCTAAGTCAAATTTACAAAAACAACCCCAGATTTTCCAATTCGAAGTTTACTGTGGCCGTCCGGATTCATTCAGTCATATCTCAGCATATACAACTCCAATTCAAGTGATTCCAAAGCCATTTGAAAGATAAGATACAAGGCTATAAGTCTTAAGAAGACATCATCAACCAAATCAGTAGTATTCCTGGTCAACCTAACCAATTACAGAAGCGGATTAGCAGGTTCGGACATAAACAGGGTAGCAGGGGTATTTTGGTCTTTTAATAGGCTACGTTGCTCCGATTGAGCTGAAATTTTGTCAGGAAACTATAAAATACCATCCTCTACAACTTTCATGTTTTAACTCAAGGCTAATTCGGCTTCTAACCTAGTCGAACAGTACCGGGCAGAACAGGCTTCATAGAAATCCTAATCTGGAATTTTTGCTTCAAACCAGAAATTTTCCACTAATCATTACAATTATCATACCAAAGCTTCATTCTAACCCATACTAGACCATCATACATGGCCAAACAACATTAAACATATAAAAATAGAAAAATTATGCATAAAATAAAAAATTCATCAAACGCCACCAAAAGTCATGAAAACATCCACAAAATCACCTAACTAACCCGTAATGATATCACCTGTGACAGCCCCACCTCCCCCTAAGGTGAACCAAAGGGTTCGGCGGACCGCCTGCCCAGCTCTTACCGGGACTACGGATCCGGAACGAGCGTAAACCCTACCAACCGCTCAAAATAATTTCGAGAAGACAACATTCACTGTCCGAAACCCAACCACGCACAACAACTTTAGATAACCCTAGAAAAAAACATTTTCAAACCCAATCAACTTAGGAACATGGTTAAACACTTTTATATACACATGGTTGAAAATTTACAATTCAAAAGGGAATTGTTTGGTTAAAATACATTTAAGGATTTCCAACCATCGAGGAGCTATACAAAAGAATACTAAACTAGCTCAACTCATGCTTCAAAACATCATAGTCTTCAAAAGGTGATTTCCTGTAAGGAAAATAAGGATAACGGAACGGGGTGTGCTAGAAGCTCAATGAGGTACCAACAGTATAAACAGTAGAATCAGTAGAATTCATGTGAAAGCACTTTGGAGGCACATATTCACATCAAATACGAGAAATGAATGAATGTCACAATGTAAAGGATACAGGTGGCTCTCAGGAGCCAAATCCCCGTTGCTAAACTTGATCCAGTCTTGTCGACCCTCCGTCAACGTTCAAATAAAGGAACCAGTCCAGTAGATCACCACTTTAACGCCAAAATCCCGTACACCAAACATACCCCTTACCGGGCCCGAACGCCAAACAGGAACAGGAATGGTAATACTCGAGTATACCGGAATCAAGAGTCTCAATACCCAAAGATTCCCCTAGGAACAGGCACCCATGGTTTCTCAATTATCTCGACCAAGCCCTCGCTGGCTCGATTTAATTAACTCTCCATGAGGTTGAGCTCAGGTTTAACAGGAAGGTCGTTTGATACTCTTCCAAACGACATCATAACAAGTTCAAGTACATGACAAGTATAAGTAATAGATTCCAATTTGTTCAGTACAGGCAAGAGAACGAGTGTGATAAAGTACACCCTCGTCTCATACAAGATAAACAGTCAGGAAAGACATTCAACTAGCAATTGGCAAGTACAGGAAACCAGTTTAGCAATAATTCAAGGGAGTGGTACACTCACCTGATCAAACAAGGATAATTTCAAAAGTTTCCTTCCCAAGTGTGGCTTTACTCGCCGGCACCTCCTAGAACAATCAAGGCAAACACTTAAGATTCGACTCCAAGACCGAGTATGGAATTCACAAGTGAGACTCGGTTACGAGCCATATGCCTAGTCAAAAGAACCATTAATGCAAAGCAAAGAGGTGACCTCGGAGTGAAAAGGTAACAATTAGTCTTAAAGGCATGAACAACCTCAAAGCCCTACCTACAATGACTGACCAATTCCAAATTTGAAGTACATAATGAAAGCAAGATCAATACTAGGAAAACAGGATTTTCTTGTTTCGCGCAACCCTATATGAAAAATCATATCTCAAGTTTTGTAAGTCCAAAATTAGTAAAAGTTATACCGTTGGAAAATACATTCAAAGGGATATAACTTCCCAGAAAACATCCTTTAAGATTCAGAACACAAGTCAGTCAAATTCAAGTTTCAAATTGCTGTTTTATCCAGTGAAAGACAGAACAGGTACTATATTTCAGTCAACTTTGAAAAATCACCATAAATGGTACAGACATAAACAGGGTCCAAAATTTATACAGTTTATAGCCCTATGAATCTAGTTTAAAACACAATAAACAGAACTCAATTCCGACATTTCTACATCAAGATATAGTAAATTTCCCGTGACTGTGCAGAAGCTCCTCGAAAATTTTGACAGCATTTCCCTTGTCTTTCTTTACTTTCCAACCAAACCTCAACACCCACAAATCACAAGCTATCAAACACCTTTAATTATAGCCACCATGAGGCTCGAATTCGAGTCATAAATTGAATCCACATATCACTAGAGTAAAATCATATGGAACGTATAAGTGCAAAATCAAACTAGGACATATGCGGAAACGAAGTTTGGGTTGGAAAACAAAAGGCAGATTTGCTGTTGCTTAGCGGAATTAACATAACTGAAGCTATCTGTGTTGGATTGAGGTGTAATTTTCACCGTTTTGAAACTAAGAGAAAGGGCTACAATGTTGAAGAAGGCCACTCAGTCCAATTTGCAATGTATCTATGTCAAATTTACAAAAACAACCCCAGATTTTCTAATTCGAAGTTTACTGTGGCCGTCCGGATTCATTCAGTCATATCTCAGTATATACAACTCCAATTCAAGTGATTCCAAAGCCATTGAAAAGACAATATACAAGGCTATAAGTCTTAAGAGGACATCATCAACCAAATCAGTAGTATTCCTGGTCAACCTAACCAATTACAGAAGCGGATTAGCAGGTTAGGATATTAACAGTGTAGCAAGGGTATTTTGGTCTTTTAATAGACTACGTTGCTCCGATTGAGTTGAAATTTTGCAGGCAGTTATAAAACACCATCTTCTACAACTTTCATGTTTTAACTCAAGGCTAATTCGGCTTCTAACCTAGTCGAATAGTACCGGGCAGAACAGGCTTCATAGAAATCCTAATCTGGAATTTTTGCTGCAAACCAGAAATTTTCCACTAATCATTACAATTATCATACCAAAGCTTCATTCTAACCCATACTAGACCATCATACATGGCCAAACAACATTAAACATATAAAAATAGAAAAATTATGCATAAAATCAAAAATTCATCAAACGCCACCAGAAGTCATGAAAACATCCACAAAATCACCTAACTAACCCGTAATGATACCACCTGTGACAGCCCCACCTCCCCCTAAGACGAACCAAAGGGTTCGGCGGACCGCCTGCCCAGCTCTTACCGGGACTACAGATCCGGAACGAGCGTAAACCCTACCAACCGCTCAAAAGAATTTCGAGAAGATAACATTCACTGTCTGAAACCCAACCAAGCACAACAACTTTAGATAACCCTAGAAAAGAACATTCTCAAATCCAATCAACTTAGGAACATGGTTAAACACTTTTATATACACATTGTTGAAAATTTACAATTCAAAAGGGAATTGTTTGGTTAAAATACATTTAAGGATTTCCAACCATCGAGGAGCTATACAAAAGAATACTAAACTAGCTCAACTCATGCTTCAAAACATCATAGTCTTCAAAAGGTGATTTCCTGAAAGGAAAATAAGGATAACGGAACGGGGTGTGCTAGAAGCTCAATGAGGTACCAACAGTATAAACAGTAGAATCAGTAGAATTCATGTGAAAGCACTTTGGAGGCACATATTCACATCAAATACGAGAAATGAATGAATGTCACAATGTAAAGGATACAGGTGGCTCTCAAGAGCCACATCCCCGTTGCTAATCTTGATCCAGTCTTGTCGACCCTCCGTCAACGTTCAAATAAAGGAACCAGTCCAGTAGATCACCACTTTAACGCCAAAATCCCGTACACCAAACATACCCCTTACCGGGCCCGAACGCCAAACAGGAACAGAAATGGTAATACTCGAGTATACCGGAATCAAGAGTCTCAATACCCAAAGATTCCCCTAGGAACAGGCACCTATGGTTTCTCAATTATCTCGACCAAGCCCTCGCTGGCTCGATTTAATTAACTCTCCATGAGGTTGAGCTCAGGTTTAAAAGGAAGGTCGTTTGATACTCTTCCAAACGACATCATAACAAGTTCAAGTACATGACAAGTATAAGTAATAGATTCCAATTTGTTCAGTACAGGCAAGAGAACGAGTGTGATAAAGTACACCCTCGTCTCATACAAGATAAACAGTCAGGAAAGACATTCAACTAGCAATTGGCAAGTACAGGAAACCAGTTTAGCAATAATTCAAGGGAGTGGTACACTCACCTGATCAAACAAGGATAATTTCAAAAGTTTCCTTCCCAAGTGTGGCTTTACTCGCCGGCACCTCCTAGAACAATAGGCAAACACTTAAGACTCGATTCCAAGATCGAGTATGGAATTCACAAGTGAGACTCGGTTACGAGCCATATGCCTAGTCAAAAGAACCATTAATGCAAAGCAAAGAGGTGACCTCGGAGTGAAAAGGTAACAATTAGTCTTAAAGGCATGAACAACCTCAAAGCCTTACCTACAATGACTGACCAATTCCAAATTTGAAGTAGATAATGAAAGCAAAATCAATACTAGGAAAACAGGATTTTCCTGTTTCGCGCATCCCTATATGAAAAATCATATCACAAGTTTTGTAAGTCCAAAATTAGTAAAAGTTATACCGTTCGAAAATACATTCAAATGGATATAACTTCCCAGAAAACATCCTTATAAGATTCAGAACACAAGTCAGTCAAATTCAAGTTTCAAATTGCTGCTTTATCCAGTGAAAGACAGAACAGGTACAATATTTCAGTCAATTTTGAAAAATCACCATAAATGGTACAGACATAAACAGAGTCCAAAATTTATACAGTTTATAGCCCTATGAATCTAGTTTAAAACACAATAAACAGAACACAATTCCGACATTTCTACATCAAGATATAGCAAATTTCCCGTGACTGTGCAGAAGCTCTGCGAAATTTTTGACAGCATTTCCCTTGTCTTTCTTTACTTTCCAACCAAACCTCAACACCCACAAATCACAAGCTATCAAACACCTTTAATTATAGCCACCAAAAGGCTCGAATTCGAGTCATAAATCGAATCCACATATCACTAGAGTAAAATCATATGGAACGTATAAGTGCAAAATCAAACTAGGACATATGCGGAAACGAAGTTTGGGTTGGAAAACAAAAGGCAGATTTGCTGTTGCTTAGCAGAATTAACATAACTGAAGCTATCCGTGTTGGATTGAGGTGTAATTTACACCGTTTCGAAACTAAGAGAAAGGGCTACAATGTTGAAGAAGGCCACTCAGTCCAGTTTGCAATGTATCTAAGTCAAATTTACAAAAACAACCCCAGATTTTCCAATTCGAAGTTTACTGTGGCCGTCCGGATTCATTCAGTCATATCTCAGCATATACAACTCCAATTCAAGTGATTCCAAAGCCATTGAAAAGATAAGATACAAGGCTATAAGTCTTAAGAGGACATCATCAACCAAATCAGTAGTATTCCTCGTCAACCTAACCAATTACAGAAGCGGATTAGCAGGTTCGGACATAAACAGTGTAGCAGGGGTATTTTTGTCTTTTAATAGGCTACGTTGCTCCGATTGAGCTGAAATTGTGCAGACAATTATAAAATACCAACTTCTACAACTTTCATGTTTTAACTCAAGGCTAATTCAGCTTCTATCCTAGTCGAATAGTACCGGGCAGAACAGGCTTCATAGAAATCCTAATCTGGAATTTTTGCTTCAAACCAGAAATTTTCCACTAATCATTACAATTATCATACCAAAGCTTCATTCTAACCCATACTAGACCATCATACATGGCCAAACAACAATAAACATATAAAAACAGAAAAATTATGCATAAAATCAAAAATTCATCAAACACCACCTAAAGTCATGAAAACCTCCACAAAATCACCTAACTAACCCGTAATGATACCACCTGTGACAGCCGCACCTCCCCCTAAGGTGAACCAAAGGGTTCGGCAGACCGCCTGCCCAGCTATCGCCGGGACTACAGATCCGGAACGAGCGTAAACACTACCAACTGCTCAAAAGAAGTTCGAGAAGATAACATTCACTGTCCGAAACCCAACCAAGCACAACAACTTTAGATAACCCTAGAAAAGAACATTTCCAAACCCAATCAACTTAGGAACATGGTTAAACACTTTTATATACACATGGTTGCAAAATTACAATTCAAAAGGAAATTGTTTGGTTAAAATACATTTAAGGATTTCCAACCATCGAGAAGCTATACAAAAGAATACTAAACTAGCTCAACTCATGCTTCAAAACATCATAGTCTTCAAAAGACGATTTCCTGTAAGGAAAACAAGGATAACGGAACGGGGTGAGCTAGAAGCTCAATGAGGTACCAACAATATAAACAGTAGAATCAGTAGAATTCATGTGAAAGCACTTTAGAGGCACATATTCACATCAAATACGAGAAAAGAATGAATGTCACAATGTAAAGGATACAGGTGGCTCTCAGGAGCCAAATCCCCGTTGCAAAACTTGATCCAGTCTTGTTGACCTTCCGTCAACGTTCAAACAAAGGAACTAGTCCAGTAGATCGCCACTTTAACGTCAAAATCCCGTACACCAAACATACCCCTTACCGGGCCCGAACGCCAAACAGGAACAGGAATGGTAATACTCGAGTATACCGGAATCAAGAGTCTCAATACCCAAAGATTCCCCTAGGAACAGGCACCCATGGTTTGTCAATTATCTCGACCAAGCCCTCGCTGGCTCGATTTAATTAACTCTCCACGAGGTTGAGTTCAGGTTTAAAAGGAAGGTCGTTTGATACTCTTCCAAACGACATCATAACAAGTGCAAGTAACAAGTTCAAGTACATGACAAGTACAAGTAATAGATTCCAGTTTGTTCAGTACAGGCAAGAGAACGAGTGTGATAAAGTACACCCTCGTCTCATACAAGATAAACAGTCAGGAAAGACATTCAACTAGCAATTCGCAAGTACAGGAAACCAGTTTAGCAATAATTCAAGGGAGTGGTACACTCACCTGATCAAACAAGGATAGTTTCAAAAGTTTCCTTCCCAAGTATGGCTTTATTCACCGGCACCTCCTAGAACAATCAAGGCAAACACTTAAGACTCGACTCCAAGACCGAGTATGGAATTCATAAGTTAGACTCGGTTACGAGCCATATGCCTAGTCAAAAGAACCATTAATGCAAAACAAAGAGGTAACCTCGGAGTGAAAAGATAACAATTAGTCTTAAAGGCATGAACAACCTCAAAGCCCTACCTACAACGACTGACCAATTCCAAATTTGAAGTAGATAATGAAAGCAAGATCAATACTAGGAAAATAGGATTTTCCAGTTTCGCGCAACCCTATATGAAAAATCATATCTCAAGTTTTGTAAGTCCAAAATTAGTAAAAGTTATACCGTTGGAAAATACATTCATAGGCCTATAACTTTCCAGAAAACATCCTTATAAGATTCAGAACAGAAGTCAGTCAAATTCAAGCTTAAAATTGCCGCTTTATCCAGTGAAAGACAGAACAGGTACAATATTTCTGTCAATTTTGAAAAATCACTATAAATGGTACAGACATAAACATGGTCCAAAACTTTATACAGTTTATAGCCCTATGAATCTAGTTTAAAACGCAATAAACAGAACTCAATTCTGACATTTCTACATCAAGATATAGCAAATTTCCCGAGACTGTGCAGAAGCTCCGCGAAAATTTTGACAGCATTTCCCTTGTCTTTCTTTACTTTCCAACCAAACCTCAACACCCACAAATCACAAGCTATCAAACACCTTTAATTATAGCCACCAAAAGGCTCGAATTCGAGTCATAAATCGAATCCACATATCACTAGAGTAAAATCATATGGAACGTATAAGTGCAAAATCAAACTAGGACATATGCGGAAACGAAGTTTGGGTTGGAAAACAAAAGGCAGATTTGCTGTTGCTTAGCAGAATTAACATAACTGAAGCTATCCGTGTTGGATTGAGGTGTAATTTACACCGTTTCGAAACTAAGAGAAAGGGCTACAATGTTGAAGAAGGCCACTCAGTCCAGTTTGCAATGTATCTAAGTCAAATTTACAAAAACAACCCCAGATTTTCCAATTCGAAGTTTACTGTGGCCGTCCGGATTCATTCAGTCATATCTCAGCATATACAACTCCAATTCAAGTGATTCCAAAGCCATTGAAAAGATAAGATACAAGGCTATAAGTCTTAAGAGGACATCATCAACCAAATCAGTAGTATTCCTCGTCAACCTAACCAATTACAGAAGCGGATTAGCAGGTTCGGACATAAACAGTGTAGCAGGGGTATTTTTGTCTTTTAATAGGCTACGTTGCTCCGATTGAGCTGAAATTGTGCAGACAATTATAAAATACCAACTTCTACAACTTTCATGTTTTAACTCAAGGCTAATTCAGCTTCTATCCTAGTCGAATAGTACCGGGCAGAACAGGCTTCATAGAAATCCTAATCTGGAATTTTTGCTTCAAACCAGAAATTTTCCACTAATCATTACAATTATCATACCAAAGCTTCATTCTAACCCATACTAGACCATCATACATGGCCAAACAACAATAAACATATAAAAACAGAAAAATTATGCATAAAATCAAAAATTCATCAAACACCACCTAAAGTCATGAAAACCTCCACAAAATCACCTAACTAACCCGTAATGATACCACCTGTGACAGCCCCACCTCTCCCTAAGGTGAACCAAAGGGTTCGGCAGACCGCCTGCCCAGCTATCGCCGGGACTACAGATCCAGAACGATTGTAAACCCTACCAACCGCTCAAAAGAAGTTCGAGAAGATAACATTCACTGTCCGAAACCCAACCAAGCACAACAACTTTAGATAACCCTAGAAAAGAACATTTCCAAACCCAATCAACTTAGGAACATGGTTAAACACTTTTATATACACACCAATTTGTTCAAGTACATGACAAGTATAAGTAATAGATTCCAATTTGTTCAGTACAGGCAAGATAACGAGTGTGATAAAGTACACCCTCGTCTCATACAAGATAAACAGTCAGGAAAGACATTCAACTAGCAATTGGCAAGTACAGTAAACCAGTTTAGCAATAATTCAAGGGAATGGTACACTCACCTGATCAAACAAGGATAATTTCAAAAGTTTCCTTCCCAAGTGTGGCTTTACTCGCCGGCACCTCCTAGAACAATAGGCAAACACTTAAGACTCGATTCCAAGATCGAGTATGGAATTCACAAGTGAGACTCGGTTACGAGCCATATGCCTAGTCAAAAGAACCATTAATGCAAAGCAAAAAGGTGACCTCGGAGTGAAAAGGTAACAATTAGTCTTAAAGGCATGAACAACCTCAAAGCCCTACCTACAATGACTGACCAATTCCAAATTTGAAGTAGATAATGAAAGCAAGATCAATACTAGGAAAACAGGATTTTCCTGTTTCGCGCATCCCTATATGAAAAATCATATCACAAGTTTTGTAAGTCCAAAATTAGTAAAAGTTATACCGTTGGAAAATACATTCAAAGGGATATAACTTCCCAGAAAACATCCTTATAAGATTCAGAACACAAGTCAGTCAAATTCAAGTTTCAAATTGCTGCTTTATCCAGTGAAAGACAGAACAGGTACAATATTTCAGTCAACTTTAAAAAATCACCATAAATGGTACAGACATAAACAGGGTCCAAATTTTATACAGTTTATAGCCCTATGAATCTAGTTTAAAACACAATAAACAGAACTCAATTCCGGCATTTCTACATCAAGATATAGCAAATTTCCCGTGACTGTGCAGAAGCTCCGCGAAAATTTTGACAGCATTTCCCTTGTCTTTCTTTACTTTCCAACCAAACCTCAACACCCACAAATCACAAGCTATCAAACACCTTTAATTAGAGCCACCATAAGGCTCGACATCGAGTCATAAATCGAATCCACATATCACTAGAGTAAAATCATATGAAACGTATAAGTGCAAAATCAAATTAGGACATATGCGAAAACGAAATTTGGGTTGGAAAACAAAAGGCAGATTTGCTGTTGCTTAGCGGAATTAATATAACTGAAGCTATCCGTGTCGGATTGAGGTGTAATTTACACCGTTTCGAAGCTAAGAGAAAGGGCTACAATGTTGAAGAAGGCCACTCAGTCCAGTTTGCAATGTATCTAAGTCAAATTTACAAAAACAACCCCAGATTTTTCAATTCGAAGTTTACTGTGGCCGTCCGGATTCATTCAGTCATATCTCAGCATATACAACTCCAATTCAAGTAATTCCAAAGCCATTTGAAAGATAAGATACAAGGCTATAAGTATTAAGAGTACATCATCAACCAAATAAGTAGTATTCCTGGTCAACCTAACCAATTACAGAAGCGGATTAGCAGGCTCGGACATAAACAGTGTAGCAGGGGTATTTTGTTCTTTTAATAGGCTACGTTCCTGCGATTGAGTTGAAATTTTGTAGGCAACTATAAAATATCATCTTCTACAACTTTCATGTTTTAAGTCAAGGCTAATTCGGCTTCTAACATAGTCGAATAGTACCGGACAGAACAGGCTTCATAGAAATCCTAATCTGGAATTTTTGCTTCAAACCAGAAATTTTCCACTAATCATTACAATTATCAAACCAAAGCTTCATTCTAACCCATACTAGACCATCATACATGGCCAAACAACACTAAACATATAAAAACAGAAAAATTATGCATAAAATCAAAAATTCATCAAACACCACCAAAAGTCATGAAAACCTCCACAAAATCACCTAACTAACCCGTAATGATTCCACCTGTGACAGCCTCACCTCCCCCTAAGGCGAACCAAAGGGTTCGGCGGACCGCCTGCCCAACTCTCGCCGGGACTACGGATCCGGAATGAGCGTAAACCCTACCAACTGCTCAAAAGAACTTCGAGAAGATAACATTCACTGTCCGAAACCCAACCAAGCACAACAACTTTAGATAACCCTAGAAAAGAACATTTCCAAACCCAATCAGCTTAGGAACATGGTTAAACACTTTTATATACACATGGTTGCAAATTTACAATTCAAAAGGGAATTGTTTGGTTAAAATACATTTAAGATTTTCCAACCATCGAGGAGCTATACAAAAGAATACTAAACTAGCTCAACTCATGCTTCAAAACATCATAGTCTTCAACAGGTGATTTTCTGTAAGGAAAACAAGGATAACGGAATGGTGTAAGCTAGAAGCTCAATGAGGTACCAACAGTCACAGTAGAATCAGTAGAATTCATGTGAAAGCACTTTGGAGGCACATATTCACATCAAATACGAGAAATGAATTAATGTCACAATGTAAAGGATACAGGTGGCTCTCAGGAGCCAAATCCCCGTTGCTATACTTGATCCAGTCTTGTTGACCATCCGTCAACGTTCAAATAAAGGAACCAGTCCAGTAAATCACCACTTTAACGCCAAAATCTCGTACACCAAACATACCCCTTACCGGGCCCGAACGCCAAACAGGAACAGGAATGGTAATACTCGAGTATACCGGAATCAAGAGTCTCAATACCCAAAGATTCCCCTAGGAACAGGCACCCATGGATTGTCAATTATCTCGACCAAGCCCTCGCTGGCTCGATTTAATTAACTCCCCATGAGGTTGAGCTTAGGTTTAACCGGAAGGTCGTTGGATACTCTTCCAAACGACATCATAACAAGTGCAAGTAACAAGTTCAAGTCCACAACAAGTATAAGTAATAGATTCCAGTTTGTTCAGTACAGGCAAGAGAACGAGTGTGATAAAGTACACTCTCGTCTCATATAAGATAAACAATCAGGAAAGACATTCAACTTGCAATTTACAAGTACAGGAAACCAGTTTAGCAATAATTCAGGGGAGTGGTACACTCACTAGTTCAAATATGGATAACTTCAAAAGTTTTCTTCCCAAGTGTGGTTTTAATCACCGACACCTCCTAGAATAATCAAGGCAAACACTTAAGACTCGACTCCAAGACCTAGTATGGAATTCGCAAGTGAGACTCGGTTACAAGCCATATGCCTAGTCAAAAGAACCATTAATGCAAAGCAAAGAGGTGACCTCGGAGTGAAAAGGTAACAATTAGTTTTAAAGGCATGAACAACCTCAAAGCCCTTCCTACAATGACTGACCAATTCCAAATTTGAAGTAGATAATGAAAGCAAGATCAATACTAGGAAAACAGGATTTTCCAGTTTCGCGCAACCCTATATGAAAAATCATATCTCAAGTTTTGTAATTCCAAAATTAGTAAAAGTTATACCGTTGGAAAATACATTCAAAGGGCTATAACTTTCCAGAAAACATCCTCATAGGATTCAAAACGCAAGTCGGTCAAATTCAAGCTTCAAATTGCTGCTTTATCCAGTGAAAGACAGAACAGGTACAATATTTCAGTCAACTTTGAAAAATCACCATAAATGGTACAGACATAAACAGGGTCTGAAATTTATATGGTTTATATCCCTATGAATCTAGTTTAAAATGCATGAAACAGAATTTAATTCTGACATTCCTACATCAAGATAAAGCAAATTTCCTGAGATTGTGCAGAAGCTCCACGAAAATTTGACAGCATTTCACTTGTCTTTCTTTACTTTCCAACCAAACCTCAACACCCAAAATCACAAGCTATCAAACACCTTTAATTAGAGCCACCATAAGGCTCGAATAGTAAAATCATATGGAACGTATAAATGAAAAATCAAACTAGGACATATGCGGAAACGAAGTTTGGGTTGGAAAACAAAAGGCAGATTTGCTGTTGCATAGCGGAATTAACACAACTGAAGTTATCCTCATCGGATTGAGGTGTAATTTACACCGTTTCGAAGCTAAGAGAAAGGTATACAATGTTGAAGAAGGCCACTCAGTTCAGTTTGCAATGTATCTAAATCAAATTTACCAAAACATCCCCAGATTTTCCCTTTCGAAGTTTACTGTGGCAGTTCGGATTCATTCTGTCATATCTAAGCATATACAACTCCAATTCAAGTGATTCCAAAGCCATTTAAAAGCTAAGATACAAGGCTATAAGTCTTAAGAAGACATCATCAACCAAATCAGTAGTATTCCTGGTCAAACTAACCAATTACAGAAGCGGATTAGCAGGTTCGGACATAAACAGGGCAGCAGGGGTATTTCGGTCTTTTCACAGGCTACATTGCTCCGATTGAGCTGAAATTTGTAGGCAACTATAAAACATCATTATCTACAACTTTCATGTTTTGAGCTAAGGCTAATTCGGCCTCTAACTAGGGGTAACAGTACCGGGCAGAACAGGCCTAATGGAAACCCTAATTCTGGAAATTTTTGCTTCAAACCAGAAATTTTCCACTAATCATTACAATCATCATATCAAAGCTTCATTCTAACCCATACTAGACCATCATCCATGGCCACACAATATTAATCATATGAAATCAGAAAATCATGAATAAATATGAAAATTCACCAATTTCCACCACAAGGCATGAAACAACACCTAAAACCATCTATTTAACTCTCATAAGCCATCAATTGAACATTAACAAGATTAAAGGAAAGGTTCTTTGATCACTTACCTTGCAAACCCAAAAAAAGAAGCAACTTGGTACCTTAGCCTTCCAAACCACTTCACTACCAACATTAATACCACTAAACTAAGGAATTTTATGGAGGAAACTCAAGTTTAATCGGTTAGATTGGATGATTGAGCAAGATTTGAGATGAAGAAAGTTGAAGATTTTTTTTCCTTTTCTCCCTAGAGTAATTCGGCCAAGAGGGGAAAGAATGAAGATGATTTTTGGCCAATTTTGATTAAATGGTAAAGTTATGAATAGTGGTCAAAACTTAAGATTCCATCACAAGGTGACACTTGTCACCCTTATTAATGCATACTTATCCTTTTATCTCTCTCACACCAATCCATTTGGGAACCTCTACTTATCTCTTAACACCTGGTAAAATAAACCCGGTATACTAAACTTAACCTAGTTGGCCGAATTTGCCGCACTAGCGAGTCCCACGCTCAGTATACGCTCCAAAAATCTCATGAACTCAATTATACTAAAAAAAATGTTTTAAAAAACCCTATTTACTGATAAAACGAGTTAGAAAATTTTCTAACAGAAAAACGTGCGATTAAATAAAATAAAACCCTAGAAAATACGAAAATTTACGGGTTCAGTGGACCAAAGGGTTCGGTGGAATTTCTTGACTACTCACCTTGAAATCTCAAGAAAGGAAGCAACTTACACCACTATCTTTCAAACCACTTCACCTATTACTTCACTACCACCTAGCTAAGGGTTTTTATGGAGTAATTTGAAGTTTTATCGGTTAAGTTGTGAGATTGAGCAAGATTGAGTAAAAAAAATTTGATAACTTTTCTTTCTTTTGTTCTCCATGAAATTCGGCCAAGAGAGGGAAAAATAAGAGGATGTTTGGCCAATTTTGGGTATTTATTTGATAAAGGTGGTAAGATGGTCTTATGGTCAAATTCCAAATCCAATAGCAAAGTGACATTTGTCCCTCTCTTTAATGCTAGGTTATCCTTTTGTCTCTCCACTCTGATCCATACAACAACCTCTAATTATCTCATATCACCCGATAAATTAAACCCAGTATCCAAAACCTAACCTAACGGGCCGAATTTTTCTGAACTTTTCGCACTAGCGGGTCCCACGTCCGGTATACGCTCTTAATTTCTCAAAAACTAATCGATACTAGAAAAATCATTTAAAAACTATATTTACTCATAAAAATTATTTTTAAAATTTTTTAGAATAAAAAAAATATGGAAAAACGTGCAATTAAAAGAAAATAAAACCTAGAAATTCAGAAAATTACGGGTCCTCACACTCTCTCCCCCTTAAAAGAATTTCGTCCTTGAAATTCCTTATCATCGCCTTCTCCGAGATGCAAAAATTTTCTACTTCCTTCTCACAAGTAAATGGAGTATCATACTTAGCTAACCAATCTGTATCCCTTCACTGGCCAGGCTCATTGAATTCTTCCTTCCCAAATTGCAAACAGTGGCAAATGGTGGAATAACAGAATTTTACCTTCCACGTCCTCAAATGGGTCAGAGACTTGATGTTGTTTTAAGGAGTACACCCGAGCTGACACTTTCGATCCATTCTTTTCCCCCTTCGACTGGTCGGGGTTGGTCGCGATTGGCTGTTGGCTTCTACTCCCTTCTCGCGATCGGCCTGGGCAATTTGCGATTTGATGGTTTGCGCTCCCATAACGCAGGCATTTTCTTCCTTTCTTCCAGCAGACGTTCTCCGTGTGATTCGGCTTCCCACAGTACCCGCAGGGACCACGAGAAGCGGAGACTGAGCCTCTCTGTGAGGCACCACTTGATATCCTTGGTACTTGTACTCCCCCGTTTCCCCTTCCAATCTTAGGAAACGTACCCTTATCCTCTTGCTCTGAGCTACTTCCAGGAAATCCCCTTTTCTTTGCTTGAAAATTTCTAACTTGAAATCTTGCACTTTTCACTCGTTGAGCTTTCTCCACCGCATCACTAAAGGTATTGAGTTGGGCTACAGCCAGGTCCTTCTGAATCTCAACGTTTAATCCTTGGACAAAACGCCTTATCCTCCTTTGCTCAGTCCCGATTAACTCGGGAGCGAACTTGGATAATCTGGTGAACTGGCTCTCATATTCGGCGACGGTTTGAGTTCCCTGGCGGAACCTAATAAACTCATCTTCTTTCTTTTCCTGGATCAGGGGTGAAAAATACTTCGTGTTGAACTCTCTCATGAAATTCACCCACGTCCTTGGGGTTTGTTCTCTTTCCCATTTCAGTCTTATAATGTTCCACCAAGAACGGGCTGCTCCCTCCAGTTGGAAGACAGCAAATGTGACCTGTCGCTCCTCAGTATAATGTAACGCGGCAAATATATCAATCATCTTCACTAGCCATCTCTCGGCCACGTCGGGGTCTGGTCCTCCCAGGAATTTCGGTGGCGAGAACTTCTGAAATCGTTCAAGAGTTTTATCCTCACCCTCGGTATGATTACCAGGATTTCCCGGCTGATGAATAGGATTTTGACCTTGATGTTCTACTACGTGAGCCAACAGGTCAGTCATTCGTTGAATGGCTGCGGCCACTTGTACGTTCGGATCAACCCTAGGTTCAGGGTTTGGTTCAGACGTAGTTCTCCTAGTATCCCCTTCAATCGTGGGTTGCCTAATTCCGCGACCACGACCACGTCCACTACGGGTGCCTTCCATATGGGTTAACTAGTCTAGGGTTGGACCACGAATATGGTATTAGAATCAAAGTATGCAGGTGCAAGTGATAAAAGTAGGCAATATACATATAACACATCTAACACAAACAGATCACACAGTAGCAGTCAATTAGATACAAGCAAAAGGAAACATCCTTTGTGATACTAACTAAACTAAGTCAATGGTACAAGAGCAACCAACTAAAAACTGCCCCTCTCTAGGGTTTCGGGCATAATCTACAAGAATAATACAATTTATATCTTAGGTATGGTTAATCATCCGTAATGAAACCCTAACACATCACATGACGTTCCATAGAATCGAATTTCTAGTCCGCCAAGTCATTTCTAACCTAAGCTCTCGTCTATTTAGTAGTCGGGCACAAGAATCCCAAAATAAGATAATTCACAACTCGGGCTGGCCAGCCCCAAGAGTAATTCATCTACAATCGAGATTCTTACCAGACCTACAGATCCATTGTCTCCAAGTACCATGATAAAGGTTTAAAACCTATAACATTTCATGATCCAAAACTTATGCTCAAAAGAGCACTGAAACATTCGTACACATTCACGGAATAGGGACCATAACACCACTTGGCCTAAACTCACTCTGTGCAGAGACCACGCGAAGCAGCTCTGATACCACCTGTGACAGACCCACCTCCCCCTAAGGCGAACCAAAAGGTTCGGCGGACCGCCTACCCAGCTCTCGCAGGGACTATGGATCCGGAACGAGCGTAAACCCTACCAACCGCTCAGAAGAACTTCGAGAAGATAACATTCACTGTCCGAAACCCAACCAAGCACAACAACTTTAGATAACCCTAGAAAAGAATATTTCCAAACCCAATCAACTTAGGAACATGGTTAAACACTTTTATATACACATGGTTGCAAATTTACAATTCAAAAGGGAATTGTTTGGTTAAAATACATTTAAGGATTTCCAACCATCGAGGAGCTATACAAAAGAATACTAAACTAGCTCAACTCATGCTTCAAAACATCATAGTCTTCAAAAGGTGATTTCCTGGAAGGAAAACAAGGATAACGAAACGGGGTGAGCTAGAAGCCCAATGGGGTACCAACAGTATAAACAGTAGAATCAGTAGAATTCATGTGAAAGCACTTTGGAGGCACATATTCACATCAAATATTAGAAATGAATGAATGTCACAATGTAAAGGATACAGGTGGCTGACAGTAGCCAAATCCCCGTTGCTATACTTGATCCGGTTTTGTTGACCCTCCGTCAACGTTCAAATAAAGGAACCAGTCCAGTAGATCACCACTTTAACGCCAAAATTCCGTACACCAAACATACCCCTTACCGGGCCCGAACGCCAAATAGAAACAGGAACGGTAATACTCGAGTATACCGAAATCAAGAGTCTCAATACCCAAAGATTCCTCCAGGAACAGGCACCCATGGTTTGTCAGTTATCGCGACCAAGCCCTCGCTGGCTCGATTTAATTAACTCTCCATGAAGTTGAACTCAGGTTTAACAGGAAGGTCATTTGATACTCTTCTAAACGACATCATAACAAGTGCAAGTAACAAGTTCAAGTACATGACAAGTACAAGTAACAGATTCCAGTTTGTTCAGTACAGGCAAGAGAACGAGTGTGATAAAGTACACCCTCGTCTCATACAAGATAAACAGTTAGGAAAGATATTCAACTAGCAATTGGCAAGTACAGGAAACCAGTTCAGCAATAATTCAGGGGAGTGGTACACTCACCTGATCAAACAAGGATAATTTCAAAAGTTTCCTTCCCAGGTGTGGCTTTACTCGCCGGCACCTCTTAGAACAATCAAGGCAAACACTTAAGACTCGACTCCAAGACCTAGTATGGAATTCGCAAGTGAAACTCGGTAATGAGCCATATGCCTAGTCAAAAGAACCATTAATGCAAAATAAAGAGGTGACCTCGGAGTGAAAAGGTAACAATTAGTCTTAAAGGAATGAACAACCTCAAAGCCCTACCTACAATGACTTACCAATTCCAAATTTGAAGTAGATAATGAAAGCAAGATCAATACTAGGAAAACAGGATTTTCCAGTTTCGCGCCACCCTATATGAAAAATCATATCTCAAGTTTTGTAAGTCCAAAATTAGTAAAAGTTATATCGTTGGAAAATAAATTCAAAGGGTTATAACTTTCCAGAAAACATCCTTACAAGATTCAGAACGCAAGTCAGTCAAATTCAAGTTTCAAATTGCTGCTATATCCAGTGAAAGACAGAACAGGTACAATATTTCAGTCAACTTTGAAAAATCACCATAAATGGTACAGATATAAATAGGGTCCAAAATTTATACAGTTTATAGCCCTATGAATCTTGTTTAAAACGCAATAAACAGAACTCAATTCCGACATTTCTACATCAAGATATATCATATTTCCCGAGACTGTACAGAAGCTCCGCGAAAATTTTGACAGCATTTCCCTTGTCGGATTGAGGTGAAATTTACACCGTTTCGAAGCTAAGAGAAAGGGTTACAATATTGAAGAAGGCCACTCAGTCCAGTTTGCAATGTATCTAAGTCAAATTTACAAAAACAACCCCAGATTTTCTAATTCGAAGTTTACTGTGGCCGTCCGGATTCATTCAGTCATATCTCAGCATATACAACTCCAATTCAAGTGATTCTAAAGCCATTTCAAAGATACGATACAAGGGTATAAGTCTTAAGAAGACATCATCAACCAAATAAGTAGTATTCCTGGTCAACCTAACCAATTAAAGAAGCGGATTAGCAGGTTCGGACATAAACAGGGTAGCAGGGGTATTTTGGTCTTTTAATAGGTTACGTTCCTCCGATTGAGTTGAAATTTGGAAGGCAACTATAAAATACCATTCTCTACAACTTTCATGTTTTAACTCAAGGCTAATTCGGCTTCTAACCTAGTCGAATAGTACCGGGCAGAACAGGCTTCATAGAAATCCTAATCTGGAATTTTTGCTTCAAACCAGAAATTTTCCACTAATCATTACAATTATCATACCAAAGCTTCATTCTTACCCATACTAGACCATCATACAGTGCCAAACAACATTAAACATATAAAAATAGAAAAATTATGCATAAAATCAAAAATTCATCAAACACCACCAAAAGTCATGAAAACATCCACAAAATCACCTAACTAACCCGTAATGATACCACCTGTGACAGCCCCACCTCCCCCTAAGGCGAACCGAAGGGTTCGGTGGACCGCCTGCCCAACTCTTGCTAGGACTACGGATCCGGAACGAGCATAAACCCTACCAACCGCTCAAAAGAATTTCGAGAAGATAACATTCACTGTCGGAAACCCAACCAAGCACAACAACTTTAGATAACCCTAGAAAAGAACATTTCCAAACCCAATCAACTTAGGAACATGGTTAAACACTTTTATATACACATGGTTGCAAATTTACAATTCAAAAGGGAATTGTTTGGTTAAAATACATTTAAGGATTTCCAACCATCGAGGAGCTATACAAAAGAATACTAAACTAGCTGAACTCATGCTTCAAAACATCATAGTCATCAAAAGGTGATTTCCTGTAAGTAAAACATGGATAACGGAACGGGGTGTGCTAGAAGCTCAATGAGGTACCAACAGTATAAACAGTAGAATCAGTAGAATTCATGTGAAAGCACTTTGGAGGCACATATTCACATCAAATACGAGAAATGAATGAATGTCACAATGTAAAGGATACAGGTGGCTCTCAGGAGCCAAATCCCCGTTGCTAAACTTGATCCAGTCTTGTCGACCCTCCGTCAACGTTCAAATAAAGGAACCAGTCCAGTAGATCACCACTTTAACGCCAAAATCCCGTACACCAAACATACCCCTTACCGGGCCCGAACGCCAAACAGGAACAGGAATGGTAATACTCGAGTATACCGGAATCAAGAGTCTCAATACCCAAAGATTCCCCTAGGAACAGGCACCCATGGTTTCTCAATTATCTCGACCAAGCCCTCGCTGGCTCGATTTAATTAACTCTCCATGAGGTTGAGCTCAGGTTTAACAGGAAGGTCGTTTGATACTCTTCCAAACGACATCATAACAAGTTCAAGTACATGACAAGTATAAGTAATAGATTCCAATTTGTTCAGTACAGGCAAGAGAACGAGTGTGATAAAGTACACCCTCGTCTCATACAAGATAAACAATCAGGAAAGACATTCAACTAGCAATTGGCAAGTACAGGAAACCAGTTTAGCAATAATTCAAGGGAGTGGTACACTCACCTGATCAAACAAGGATAATTTCAAAAGTTTCCTTCCCAAGTGTGGCTTTACTCGCCGGCACCTCCTAGAACAATCAAGGCAAACACTTAAGATTCGACTCCAAGACCGAGTATGGAATTCACAAGTGAGACTCGGTTACGAGCCATATGCCTAGTCAAAAGAACCATTAATGCAAAGCAAAGAGGTGACCTCGGAGTGAAAAGGTAACAATTAGTCTTAAAGGCATGAACAACCTCAAAGCCCTACCTACAATGACTGACCAATTCCAAATTTGAAGTAGATAATGAAAGCAAGATCAATACTAGGAAAATGGGATTTTCCAGTTTCGCGCAACCCTATATGAAAAATCATATCTCAAGTTTTGTAAGTCCAAAATTAGTAAAAGTTATATCGTTGGAAAATACATTCAAAGGGCTATAACTTTCCAGAAAACATCCTTACAAGATTCAGAACGTAAGTCAGTCAAATTCAAGTTTCAAATTGCTGCTTTATCCAGTGAAAGACAGAACAGGTACAATATTTCAGTCAAATTTGAAAAATCACCATAAATGGTACTGACATAAACAGGGTCCAAATTTTATATAGTTTATAGACCTATGAATCTAGTTTAAAACATAATAAACAGAACTCAATTCCGACATTTCTACATCAAGAAATAGCAAATTTCCCGTGACTGTGCAGAAGCTCTGCGAAAATATTGACAGCATTTCCCTTGTCTTTCTTTACTTTCCAACCAAACCTCAACACCCACAAATCACAAGCTATCAAACACCTTTAATTAGAGCCACCATAAGGCTCAAATTTGAGTCATAAATCGAATCCACATATCACTAGAGTAAAATCATATGGAACGTATAAGTGCAAAATCAAACTAGGACATATGCGGAAACGAAGTTTGGGTTGGAAAACAAAAGGCAGATTTGCTGTTGCTTAGCGGAATTAACATAACTGAAGCTATCCGTGTTGGATTTAGATGTAATTTACACCGTTTCGAAGCAAAGAGAAAGGGCAACAATGTTGAAGAAGGCCACTCAGTCCAGTTTGCAATGTATCTAAGTCACATTTACAAAAACAACCCCAGATTTTCCAATTCGAAGTTTACTGTGGCCGTCCGGATTCATTCAGTCATATCTCAGCATATACAACTCCAATTCAAGTGATTGCAAAGCCATTGGAATGATAAGATACAAGGCTATAAGTCTTAAGAGGACATCATCAACCAAATCAGTAGTATTCCTGGTCAACCTAACCAATTACAGAAGCGGATTAGCAGGTTCGGACATAAACAGTGTAGCAAGGTTATTTTGGTCTTTTAATAGGCTACGTTGCTCCGATTGAGTTGAAATTTTGTAGAAAATTATAAAATACCATCTTATACAACTTTCATGTTTTAACTCAAGGCTAATTCGGCTTCTAACCTAGTCGAATAGTACTGGGCAGAACAGGCTTCATAGAAATCCTAATCTGGAATTTTTGCTTCAAACCAGAAATTTTCCACTAATCATTACAATTATCATACCAAAGCTTCATTCTAACCCATACTAGACCATCATACATGGCCAAACAACATTAAACATATAAAAACAAAAAAATTATGCATAAAATCAAAAATTCATCAAACACCACCTAAAGTCAAGAAAACCTCCACAAAATCACCTAACTAACCCGTAATGATACCACCTGTGACAGCCCCACCTCCCGCTAAGGCGAACCAAAGGGTTCGGCGGACCGCCTGCCCAGCTCTCGCCGGGACTACGGATCCGGAACGAGCGTAAACCCTACCAACCGCTCAAAAGAACTTCGAGAAGATAACATTCACTGTCCGAAACCCAACCAAGCACAACAACTTTAGATAACCCTAGAAATGAACATTTCCAAACCCAATCAATTTAGGAACATGGTTAAACACTTTTATATACACATGGTTGCAAATTTACAATTCAAAAGGGAATTGTTTGGTTAAAATACATTTAAGATTTTCCAACCATCGAGGAGCTATACAAAAGATTACTAAACTAGCTCAACTCATGCTTCAAAACATCATAGTCTTCAAAAGGTGATTGCCTGTAAGAAAAATAAGGATAACGGAACGGGGTGAGCTAGAAGCTCAATGAGGTACCAACAGTATAAACAGTAGAATCAGTAGAATTCATGTGAAAGCACTTTGGAGGCACATATTCACATCAAGTACGAGAAATGAATGAATGTCACAATGTAAAGGATACAGGTGGTTCTCAGGAGCCAAATCCCCGTTGCTATACTTGATCCAGTCTTGTTGACCCTCCGTCAATGTTCAAATAAAGGAACCAATCCAGTAGATCACCACTTTATCGTCAAAATCCCGTACACCAAACATATCCCTTACCGGGCCCGAACGCCAAACAGGAATAGGAATGGTAATACTCTAGTATACCGAAATCAAGAGTCTCAATACCCAAAGATTCCCCTAGGAACAGGCACCCATGGTTTGTCAATTATCTCGACCAAGCCCTCGCTGGCTCGATTTAATTAACTCTCCATGAGGTTGAGCTCAGGTTTAACAGGAAGGTCGTTTGATACTCTTCCAAACGACATCATAACAAGTTCAAGTACATGAAAAGTATAAGTAATAGATTCCAGTTTGTTCAGTACAGGCAAGAGAACGAGTGTGATAAAGTACACCCTCGTCTCATACAAGATAAACAGTCAGGAAAGACATTCAACTAGCAATTGGCAAGTACAGGAAACCAGTTTAGCAATAATTCAAGGGAGTGGTACACTCACCTGATCAAACAAGGATAATTTCAAAAGTTTCCTTCCCAAGTGTGGCTTTACTCGCCGGCACCTCCTAGAACAATCAAGGCAAACACTTAAGATTCGACTCCAAGACCGAGTATGGAATTCACAAGTGAGACTCGGTTACGAGCCATATGCCTAGTCAAAAGAACCATTAATGCAAAGCAAAGAGGTGACCTCGGAGTGAAAAGGTAACAATTAGTCTTAAAGGCATGAACAACCTCAAAGCCCTACCTACAATGACTGACCAATTCCAAATTTGAAGTAGATAATGAAAGCAAGATCAATACTAGGAAAACAGGATTTTCCAGTTCCGCGCAACCCTATATGAAAAATCATATCTCAAGTTTTGTAAGTCCAAAATTAGTAAAAGTTATACCATTGGAAAATACATTCAAAGGGCTCTAACTTTCCAGAAAACATCCTTATAAGATTCAGAACGCAAGTCAGTCAAATTCAAG
>NW_020863255.1:0-49023 GCF_003713205.1 Coffea eugenioides | reverse complement strand
TGCCCGCCGGGGTGCGTCTTGTCGTCTCCGCGAAACACTGGGGGGCTATGGAAACGATTCCATAGCGAGGTCCCCGACACCGGGTTGACTGGAGGCTTCAGCTGCTTGTCTCGGCCAGAAGGAGGTGTGACTGTTGTGACAACTCCAAGGGGAACTCCCTCTGGCACGGACGAGGTGGACCCCGTAGCAGCGGTGGCCGAGCTGCTTTGACCAACCGGGGTGGGAGTGCTCTTGGCCGCCGAGGTCTTGGCAGCCTGCCCTTGCGATTTCTTCTTCGGCGGAGGTGCCGACGTCTCATCAGAGCTCTTCCTCTTCTGCCTTTTGGCCACTTCGGACGAGCCCGATACGACGATGTCGGACAGTTTAGTCACTGCACAAAAAACAAATATTATCATATGTCTTAGCCGAAGTGAAAGCAAAGTTATGAAAGAAAATTACAAGGAATCTTAAGTTTGGTGGAAGTGAAGGGAGCTCTGTCAGGACGGAGCAAAGCTCGGCTGATTCCCCCGTCAACCAGCACGGCTTCGGGGTAGTCCAGACTGTATATCCGAAGTCCCGACCTCATCAGCTTCTGGAAGTCCTCCTCCTTGGCATCCCCAGCGGAAGGATCGGCCTTCGCTTTGATTGGCCTCCACCAGAAACCTCTAGGGAAGTCCACTTCGGACACAAAGAAGAAGTCGCGTTTCCAATTCTTGATCGAGCTGGGAGAACCGACCACCAACTTCGGAATGGCATTGTTCCGGTTGCTGACAAAAAACCATCCCTTGTCTGTCCCGTGCGCCTTAAGGGTATAACATCGGCGGAAGAGGTCGACAGAGGGAGCCACCTCCTGATGTCGGCACAGCATCTCGAACCCTATAATGATGCGGATCGCGTTCGGGGCGAGTTGGGTAATCCTCACGCCGAAGTGACGAAGCAAGTCCCTGAAGAACCTTGACGTGGGCATCCTCAGCCCGGCCTCTAACTGTTGGACATAGATGGCCACTGTGCCCAAGGGGGGCTTTTCGGCTGAGTCATCAGCTCCGGCCGGAATGATCTCGTACCCCGACCGGAAAGGGTACTTGTTCATCACCTTCACGGCCCTATCTCTTCGGATGCGACTTCTAAACTTCGGCATCTTGCCGAAGTCGATGTTGGCTAGGTCCTCGGGAGCGACAGGCTCCAGGGCGTCCTCGTCGTGTGGTGTCTCGACGCCGAGCTCCTCGTTGTAGTCCACCTCGGAACCACCCTCGCTCATCTCGGATGACTCCAACTCCGAGGCTGCCCCACTGGCTCCCGCCTCGGTTGATCCCTTCTCAGAACTCGGGGTCGACCCTTCCGAACTAGATGTCGTCGCTTCTTCCCCAGGATCCGGCCTCACCTCGGTCAGGTGGCTCGGAGTTATGGTCTCTTTGTGGGTCTTAGCCGTTTTGGCCATGGGTGAAAGACGAAATAAGAAAGAAGAAGGGTACTTACTATTGCCTACGGAACTGGACGAAGTGGATGACCTCGGATCTGATCTCGGCTACTACTCCGATCTCGGCTACTATATTGACCTCGGCTACGCTCGCGAACTTTGCGGGTCTCGGATGAAAATGAAAGGTGTGAGAAGTGCGATGAGGGGGACCCCCCCTATTTATAAGGGTTTGGGGAGAATCCGAAGAGGCGGCAAGAATGCGAAAGGACGGCCACGTTCGAATTCAAAACGTCGTGCCTCCCTCTCTCCTCATTAATACCCCGTCCTTTCAGCTGACACCCTCTGCACGAAACGTCCCACTACTTCACGACGCGACGGTTACCAGTGACCACGTCCTGTCAACTGACACGTCCACGTGTCGCGTCCCCGCATCTTCCGGGGCAGTTTCGGGACTCCGGCTCTCTACGACTTCGGCACAAGAAAGCCTCGGAACCTCCCTAGCCCGGAGCTCCCGAGGCTTGGGGGGCTTATTGAGGATGCTCACCTCGGCCGCCCCGCATGTCCGAGGTGACCTCACCTCGTCCGACATCAGAGCTCACCCGTGCCTCGGGGATATCCCTTAAGCTCGGCCGGATCCCTAGTCTACCGTGTAGGTGACCTCGGCACCTCCACCTCAGCTGCACGCGGACGAGGCAAGTCACCTGACATCATCCGGGATCAGTGCTTTATCTGAAAAGCACTGTCGCACTTAATGACTACTGCAAAGGACTCCTCGTCACCCTGTCCAGGCGGCTACAGTGTCAGAGTCAGACCTCCTGACACGGGACAGAGCCGTAATGACCAGAGGGTGGGTCCCACCAGCATAAGCCCTCCGCTTTGTCCTCTACTCTCCCTCTATAAATACCCCAGACACACTCCCAACAAGTAAGCATACACTGTTCATTTGCTTATACTTTAGCATTCTCTCGTTCCCTTACTAACTTGATCGTCGGAGTGATTCCAGGGGAGAAGCCCCGCCACTCACTTCGGACAAGGAGGTTCACTTCGGACACGGGAGTTTACCTCACTTCATATCAGAGAGGACTGATTCAGGTCGGTCTAGTTACCATCCAAGAATCACCTCTTCACTTCTCAAACCACTTCACTACACACCTTAATACTACCAAGAGAAAGGTTTTTATGGAGCAAATCCAAGTTTAATCGGTTAAATTGTTTGATTGGAGCAAGAAATGAAGAAGTAAGATGAAAGCTTTCCTTTCTTTTCTCCTTGTGAAGCTCAGCCAAGATGATGAAGAATGAAGGTAATTTTGGATCAATTTGGTACTTATTTGGTAAAGGTAGTAAGATGGTCAAATGTCAAAGTCCAACCTTCAATAACAAGGTGACACTTGTCACTCTTTAAGCTTGAGATTATCTTCTTGTCTCTCCAAGACAAATATCTTAACACCTTGTAAAATAATATCACTTAATACAAAATTCCAACAAGTTGTCAAAAATATAATGCATTTACCGCACTTGCGGGTCCGACGTCCAAAATACGCTTTTAATTTCTCAAAAACTAATCGATACTAGAAAAATCATTTTAAAACTATTTTTGCTCATAAACTTTATCTGGGGAATTTTTATAATCAAGAAAATATAGAAAAGGCGGGCGTTAAAAAAATAAAACCTAGAAAATTAAAAAAATTTCCGGGTTCTCAAACTCATTTTTTTTCGGGGCGTCACAATCTCCTCTCCTTAAAAGAATGTCGTCCTCGACATTCCCTCTTGTACCAATCAAGTCAAGACATCTCGCACAAATCTCTCAAGAGTTAAATCAAACCCACAGTCCGGCATCCTAAACTTCAAGCCTAGGATACACTACAGAGATCTGAAGCCTAAGCTCTGATACCACTTGTGACAGCCCCACCTCCCCCTAAGGCGAACCAGAGGGTTCGGCGGGCCGCCTGCCCAGCTCTCGCCGGGACTCAGTCATTCACTACAGTGCTCAATTAAATTACAATATAAAAATCAAATATACATCAACTGGTCCACAAATACACATCCGTCTCCAATAATTACATGTCACAAATGCAGCGGAAACTAATCCCAAATATACATAAAATAATTCCAAATCCAAAATTGTACAAAGTTTAGGCCATCCATACACGTGCACAAGTACTACAAGTCCTTCCTTCGCCTTGAGCCCTGTGGAGGGGAATAAAATATTTTTGGGGTGAGCTAGAAGCTCAGCGAGTAACCAGCAAAAAACATTAAGCAAATATATTTCACAATGTTGCATTTCGATAATTCCGATGATGTCATGATTCAGAGATCAAATGTCCGTTTAGTGCTCTCGTGAGCCGGTGAAATCATAGCACTTGAACACCCAACGCTCAAATATTTCATTTAACATTAACTCACGAACTCACGAAAGTGGGAGCAACATCGGTGCTCCAGATAACCATGAACATGAACCATAAACAAGGTGGAGACGTTGGTGTCCAGCACAAGACTTTCCCAGAACTCATTGAAGCCAAATCATGTCATGAATTCACATGCAAGCACGCATGATATGCAATCGAATAATTAATGCAAGAAACATTTCACAAGTACTTTGGAAATAGTTTAGGGTCACTCACCTCCACGGCTCAGAAACCATCCATCATGTATCATTGCCTTGCTCAAACCCAAGTCTTAGATCACAAACTCAATGCAAACAAATCCTTTAAAAGTTCGGACAGCACTTCCCCTAAATTTGCTAACTTTTCCAGCCATCATGGCTTCATTATTCTTCTCATTCAAACCCAAAGGTACACACACAACAACAAGTTCATCCAATAGCCATTCAGCAAGCTCCAAGAAGTGCAAAGACAAGTCAAGCTAGGAAAAAGTCCGGAAATGAAGGTTAAGCTCAAAACCAGAAAAACAGTTTTGACGTCATTTTGCGGTAATGGTACCAAATGCGCTACGATTGTCGGATGAAGGTGCAAGATACACCGTTTCGAAGCTAGGAGATAGGTCTACAACATTACAGAAGGTCACTCAACCCAGTTTTGAGTGAAAACAGGTCAAAAATGCAGAATACCAACCCAGAACCGTAATTGCAGGTTCCCAAATTGCACTATGCTGTAATGAATACAACTCAGTCTATACAGGTCCAAATGCCGAAATTCCAAAGGCATATGTAAGCTAAGACATCCAGCTACATTTCATCAGAAGACCTCAACACCCAAATCCAAAAAAATTCCAGTCAAAACAACCCATTTACAGGCTCAGTTCGGCCATCCTGAAACCCAGAACAGCAATAGTAAATACGACATATCTCATTCTACACTACTCCAAATGCCCTGAAATTTTACAGGCACCCTTAAAACATCAATATCTACAACTTTCATGTTTTGAGCCAAGGCCAATTCGGCCTCTATCTAGGACCTAAAAATTCGGACAGAATGTTCATCACAAAACCCTCACTTTTCAATTTTTGGTCCAAAACAGAAATTGGTTGCAATTAATCACTTTTTCCACCTCCTAGAGTCATTAAACATCATTTTCAATCATCATACATGACCCCATAATCATATCCATATGAAAACAGAAAAATCCCCAAAAATAATAAATCTTCATCATTTTCAACCAAAATCAGGAAATCAACCATAAAATCACTTATTCAACCACCACCAATCACTAATTGAACATTATCAAGATCAAAGGAAAGGTTCCTTAGTCACTTACCTTACAAACCCAAGAAAAGACCCAACTTAGCACCTTTGCTTCTCAAACCACTTCACTACACACCTTAATACTACCAAGAGAAAGGTTTTTATGGAGCAAATCCAAGTTTAATCGGTTAAATTGTTTGATTGGAGCAAGAAATGAAGAAGTAAGATGAAAGCTTTCCTTTCTTTTCTCCTTGTGAAGCTCAGCCAAGATGATGAAGAATGAAGGTAATTTTGGATCAATTTGGTACTTATTTGGTAAAGGTAGTAAGATGGTCAAATGTCAAAGTCCAACCTTCAATAACAAGGTGACACTTGTCACTCTTTAAGCTTGAGATTATCTTCTTGTCTCTCCAAGACAAATATCTTAACACCTTGTAAAATAATATCACTTAATACAAAATTCCAACAAGTTGTCAAAAATATAATGCATTTACCGCACTTGCGGGTCCGACGTCCAAAATACGCTTTTAATTTCTCAAAAACTAATCGATACTAGAAAAATCATTTTAAAACTATTTTTGCTCATAAACTTTATCTGGGGAATTTTTATAATCAAGAAAATGTAGAAAAGGCGGGCGTTAAAAAAATAAAACCTAGAAAATTAAAAAAATTTCCGGGTTCTCAAACTCATTTTTTTTCGGGGCGTCACAATCTCCTCTCCTTAAAAGAATGTCGTCCTCGACATTCCCTCTTGTACCAATCAAGTCAAGACATCTCGCACAAATCTCTCAAGAGTTAAATCAAACCCACAGTCCGGCATCCTAAACTTCAAGCCTAGGATACACTACAGAGATCTGAAGCCTAAGCTCTGATACCACTTGTGACAGCCCCACCTCCCCCTAAGGCGAACCAGAGGGTTCGGCGGGCCGCCTGCCCAGCTCTCGCCGGGACTCAGTCGTTCACTACAGTGCTCAATTAAATTACAATATAAAAATCAAATATACATCAACTGGTCCACAAATACACATCCGTCTCCAATAATTACATGTCACAAATGCAGCGGAAACTAATCCCAAATATACATAAAATAATTCCAAATCCAAAATTGTACAAAGTTTAGGCCATCCATACACGTGCACAAGTACTACAAGTCCTTCCTTCGCCTTGAGCCCTGTGGAGGGGAATAAAATATTTTTGGGGTGAGCTAGAAGCTCAGCGAGTAACCAGCAAAAATCATTAAGCAAATATATTTCACAATGTTGCATTTCGATAATTCCGATGATGTCATGATTCAGAGATCAAATGTCCGTTTAGTGCTCTCGTGAGCCGGTGAAATCATAGCACTTGAACACCCAACGCTCAAATATTTCATTTAACATTAACTCACGAACTCACGAAAGTGGGAGCAACATCGGTGCTCCAGATAACCATGAACATGAACCATAAACAAGGTGGAGACGTTGGTGTCCAGCACAAGACTTTCCCAGAACTCATTGAAGCCAAATCATGTCATGAATTCACATGCAAGCACGCATGATATGCAATCGAATAATTAATGCAAGAAACATTTCACAAGTACTTTGGAAATAGTTTAGGGTCACTCACCTCCACGGCTCAGAAACCATCCATCATGTATCATTGCCTTGCTCAAACCCAAGTCTTAGATCACAAACTCAATGCAAACAAATCCTTTAAAAGTTCGGACAGCACTTCCCCTAAATTTGCTAACTTTTCCAGCCATCATGGCTTCATTATTCTTCTCATTCAAACCCAAAGGTACACACACAACAACAAGTTCATCCAATAGCCATTCAGCAAGCTCCAAGAAGTGCAAAGACAAGTCAAGCTAGGAAAAAGTCCGGAAATGAAGGTTAAGCTCAAAACCAGAAAAACAGTTTTGACGTCATTTTGCGGTAATGGTACCAAATGCGCTACGATTGTCGGATGAAGGTGCAAGATACACCGTTTCGAAGCTAGGAGATAGGTCTACAACATTACAGAAGGTCACTCAACCCAGTTTTGAGTGCAAACAGGTCAAAAATGCAGAATACCAACCCAGAACCGTAATTGCAGGTTCCCAAATTTCACTATGCTGTAATGAATACAACTCAGTCTATACAGGTCCAAATGCCGAAATTCCAAAGGCATATGTAAGCTAAGACATCCAGCTACATTTCATCAGAAGACCTCAACACCCAAATCCAAAAAAATTCCAGTCAAAACAACCCATTTACAGGCTCAGTTCGGCCATCCTGAAACCCAGAACAGCAATAGTAAATACGACATATCTCATTCTACACTACTCCAAATGCCCTGAAATTTTACAGGCACCCTTAAAACATCAATATCTACAACTTTCATGTTTTGAGCCAAGGCCAATTCGGCCTCTATCTAGGACCTAAAAATTCGGACAGAATGTTCATCACAAAACCCTCACTTTTCAATTTTTGGTCCAAAACAGAAATTGGTTGCAATTAATCACTTTTTCCACCTCCTAGAGTCATTAAACATCATTTTCAATCATCATACATGACCCCATAATCATATCCATATGAAAACAGAAAAATCCCCAAAAATAATAAATCTTCATCATTTTCAACCAAAATCAGGAAATCAACCATAAAATCACTTATTCAACCACCACCAATCACTAATTGAACATTATCAAGATCAAAGGAAAGGTTCCTTAGTCACTTACCTTACAAACCCAAGAAAAGACCCAACTTAGCACCTTTGCTTCTCAAACCACTTCACTACACACCTTAATACTACCAAGAGAAAGGTTTTTATGGAGCAAATCCAAGTTTAATCGGTTAAATTGTTTGATTGGAGCAAGAAATGAAGAAGTAAGATGAAAGCTTTCCTTTCTTTTCTCCTTGTGAAGCTCAGCCAAGATGATGAAGAATGAAGGTAATTTTGGATCAATTTGGTACTTATTTGGTAAAGGTAGTAAGATGGTCAAATGTCAAAGTCCAACCTTCAATAACAAGGTGACACTTGTCACTCTTTAAGCTTGAGATTATCTTCTTGTCTCTCCAAGACAAATATCTTAACACCTTGTAAAATAATATCACTTAATACAAAATTCCAACAAGTTGTCAAAAATATAATGCATTTACCGCACTTGCGGGTCCGACGTCCAAAATACGCTTTTAATTTCTCAAAAACTAATCGATACTAGAAAAATCATTTTAAAACTATTTTTGCTCATAAACTTTATCTGGGGAATTTTTATAATCAAGAAAATGTAGAAAAGGCGGGCGTTAAAAAAATAAAACCTAGAAAATTAAAAAAATTTCCGGGTTCTCAAACTCATTTTTTTTCGGGGCGTCACAATCTCCTCTCCTTAAAAGAATGTCGTCCTCGACATTCCCTCTTGTACCAATCAAGTCAAGACATCTCGCACAAATCTCTCAAGAGTTAAATCAAACCCACAGTCCGGCATCCTAAACTTCAAGCCTAGGATACACTACAGAGATCTGAAGCCTAAGCTCTGATACCACTTGTGACAGCCCCACCTCCCCCTAAGGCGAACCAGAGGGTTCGGCGGGCCGCCTGCCCAGCTCTCGCCGGGACTCAGTCGTTCACTACAGTGCTCAATTAAATTACAATATAAAAATCAAATATACATCAACTGGTCCACAAATACACATCCGTCTCCAATAATTACATGTCACAAATGCAGCGGAAACTAATCCCAAATATACATAAAATAATTCCAAATTCAAAATTGTACAAAGTTTAGGCCATCCATACACGTGCACAAGTACTACAAGTCCTTCCTTCGCCTTGAGCCCTGTGGAGGGGAATAAAATATTTTTGGGGTGAGCTAGAAGCTCAGCGAGTAACCAGCAAAAATCATTAAGCAAATATATTTCACAATGTTGCATTTCGATAATTCCGATGATGTCATGATTCAGAGATCAAATGTCCGTTTAGTGCTCTCGTGAGCCGGTGAAATCATAGCACTTGAACACCCAACGCTCAAATATTTCATTTAACATTAACTCACGAACTCACGAAAGTGGGAGCAACATCGGTGCTCCAGATAACCATGAACATGAACCATAAACAAGGTGGAGACGTTGGTGTCCAGCACAAGACTTTCCCAGAACTCATTGAAGCCAAATCATGTCATGAATTCACATGCAAGCACGCATGATATGCAATCGAATAATTAATGCAAGAAACATTTCACAAGTACTTTGGAAATAGTTTAGGGTCACTCACCTCCACGGCTCAGAAACCATCCATCATGTATCATTGCCTTGCTCAAACCCAAGTCTTAGATCACAAACTCAATGCAAACAAATCCTTTAAAAGTTCGGACAGCACTTCCCCTAAATTTGCTAACTTTTCCAGCCATCATGGCTTCATTATTCTTCTCATTCAAACCCAAAGGTACACACACAACAACAAGTTCATCCAATAGCCATTCAGCAAGCTCCAAGAAGTGCAAAGACAAGTCAAGCTAGGAAAAAGTCCGGAAATGAAGGTTAAGCTCAAAACCAGAAAAACAGTTTTGACGTCATTTTGCGGTAATGGTACCAAATGCGCTACGATTGTCGGATGAAGGTGCAAGATACACCGTTTCGAAGCTAGGAGATAGGTCTACAACATTACAGAAGGTCACTCAACCCAGTTTTGAGTGCAAACAGGTCAAAAATGCAGAATACCAACCCAGAACCGTAATTGCAGGTTCCCAAATTTCACTATGCTGTAATGAATACAACTCAGTCTATACAGGTCCAAATGCCGAAATTCCAAAGGCATATGTAAGCTAAGACATCCAGGTACATTTCATCAGAAGATCTCAACACCCAAATCCAAAAAAATTCCAGTCAAAACAACCCATTTACAGGCTCAGTTCGGCCATCCTGAAACCCAGAACAGCAATAGTAAATACGACATATCTCATTCTACACTACTCCAAATGCCCTGAAATTTTACAGGAACCCTTAAAACATCAATATCTACAACTTTCATGTTTTGAGCCAAGGCCAATTCGGCCTCTATCTAGGACCTAAAAATTCGGACAGAATGTTCATCACAAAACCCTCACTTTTCAATTTTTGGTCCAAAACAGAAATTGGTTGCAATTAATCACTTTTTCCACCTCCTAGAGTCATTAAACATCATTTTCAATCATCATACATGACCCCATAATCATATCCATATGAAAACAGAAAAATCCCCAAAAATAATAAATCTTCATCATTTTCAACCAAAATCAGGAAATCAACCATAAAATCACTTATTCAACCACCACCAATCACTAATTGAACATTATCAAGATCAAAGGAAAGGTTCCTTAGTCACTTACCTTACAAACCCAAGAAAAGACCCAACTTAGCACCTTTGCTTCTTGAGGATGCTCACCTCGGCCGCCCCGCATGTCCGAGGTGACCTCACCTCGTCCGACATCAGAGCTCACCCGTGCCTCGGGGATATCCCTTAAGCTCGGCCGGATCCCTAGTCTACCGTGTAGGTGACCTCGGCACCTCCACCTCAGCTGCACGCGGACGAGGCAAGTCACCTGACATCATCCGGGATCAGTGCTTTATCTGAAAAGCACTGTCGCACTTAATGACTACTGCAAAGGACTCCTCGTCACCCTGTCCAGGCGGCTACAGTGTCAGAGTCAGACCTCCTGACACGGGACAGAGCCGTAATGACCAGAGGGTGGGTCCCACCAGCATAAGCCCTCCGCTTTGTCCTCTACTCTCCCTCTATAAATACCCCAGACACACTCCCAACAAGTAAGCATACACTGTTCATTTGCTTATACTTTAGCATTCTCTCGTTCCCTTACTAACTTGATCGTCGGAGTGATTCCAGGGGAGAAGCCCCGCCACTCACTTCGGACAAGGAGGTTCACTTCGGACACGGGAGTTTACCTCACTTCATCTCAGAGAGGACTGATTCAGGTCGGCTCAGCTACCAACCAAAAATCACCTCTTCAATTGGCGCCGTCTGTGGGAACGAGATCGCTACTACAATGAGATCCACGCGCTCCAGAAGCGGAAGAGTTCCCTCAACTGGGGCTGGGCAGACATCCGGAGCCCAGCAAGATCGTATCTCTGAGGAACATGGGTCCCAAAGGACCCAGCCTAACAATGAAGAGGCCATCGCCAAGATGGCCGAGTTTGTCACGGACAACCCCAACATCTTTGAGGAATTAGGAAGGTACCTCAAGAGGCAGGGAAAAGAAAAAGCCGAGTCTTCCAAGAGGAGACCGACGAAGTCCCCTGAAGTGCCCTCAGGCGAGGACTCCGAAGATGGGCGTCTATCTCGGAGCACCTCCAGGCGAGCCTCATCCAAGGCAACCTCCAAGATTGCCTCCATCTCCCGAGCGTTTTCTCGGGGACTACTGGGAAAACGAGCCGAGGACCCACCTCGGCGTCCCGGAGGCCTGGCTTCTGACTACATGAGGGCTCCGCCCTTCACGGATGACATCAATGGGGAGATGGTGCCCCCGAACTTTAAGCTACCAAATTTGCACACCTATGACGGCCGAGGTGACCCCGAGGATCACCTCCGCGCCTTCATCTCCGCATTCCGACTTTACTGCGTCCCTGACGCCGTGATCTGTCGGGCTTTCCCCATCTTCCTGCACGGGACCGCCCGGAAATGGTTCTGGAGTTTAGAACCAGGGAGCATTTCCTCCCTAGATGAGCTGATAGACCGGTTCATCCACCGCTTTGTGTCGTCTCGACCAATAACAAAGACTTCAGCTTACCTCTTGAACCTGCAACAGGGTCAGGGCGAGTCACTTCGCTCGTACGCCCAAAGGTTCAACGAGGAGAATGTACAGATACCTGACCAGAACGAGCAAGTAACTATTGCTGCCTTCACCAACGGGTTAGTGGCCGGGATCTTCAACACCGAAATCCATCGGCAGTACCCCCGTACACTTCGGGAGCTCTGGGAAAGAGTGGACCAGGGAATCCGAAGTGAAGATGTAAATCGCATGAAACGAGAAGCCCAAGCATCTCGTACTGGGCAAGATCCGCGGAGGAGGAAAGACACTGGCCGAGGTGAACCAGGCCCAAGTGGCACTTCAAACCAACCCCGAGACCGCCGAAGTGTCTTCGACCGGATCGTGAAAGGCAGATCGTCCACCTCGGACGCCGAGCTGACGCCCCTCAATTCGAGCCGGACCCACGTCCTGGCTGTGATGAGGCAGAATCACCTCGGCCGCAACCCTCCCGAAATTCCGGGGAGGAGAGATAAGAGGAACTCGAACCTCTACTGTGCCTACCACCGTGATGTAGGACACGAGACTGAGGACTGCAATGACCTGAAGCGGGAAATCGAAAATTTGATCCGGCAAGGATACCTGAAGCAATTCGTCCGCAAGGATGGAGGCTTCAACCGAAGCGTCTCCCACCGGGAGAACCGGGGCCCCCGCCGAGACGACCGACGGGACACGAACATGCATTGCCGAGGTCCCGAAGACCGTAGGGAGGACAAGCAGCCCCCACGCGATGGCTCACCGGGCTACGGCCCCAACATCGCCGGGGTGATCAACACCATCGCGGGAGGACCAACGGGAGGAGACAGCCAGAACTCCCGGAAGCGGACCTACCGCCAGGCCGAGATGGAGGTGGCCGAGCCGAGCTCTCGGCTGTCCGAGGTCATCACCTACGGCCCCGCTGACCCCGTTCCTGCGGCCTCCAGCAATCATGAAGCTCTTGTGATTGAAGTCCTCACCAACAACTACGTAGTCAAAAAGGTCTACGTAGACCCCGGAAGCTCGGTAGACGTCTTGTACTACCGGACTTTCGAAAATTTGAAGCTGACAAGGGAGCAACTCACTCCTGTCAGAACTCCCCTCGTGGGATTCGGGGGACACGTCGTCCACCCGGAAGGCATGTTGACCCTGGTGGTAACAATCGGGCGTCATCCACGCTGCCGAACTGTGCCTGTCAGTTTTGCAGTGGTCAAAGCAGACTCCCCCTACAATATGCTGATAGGCCGGCCCACGCTCAATGCCTTGAGAGCCGTATACTCCACCTACCACCTGAGCTTTAAATTCCCAACATCTGCGGGGGTGGCCGAGGTAAGCAGCGATGTGGGCGCCGCCCGGGAGTGCTACCTCGCCACCATTCAAGCAGCAGTCACCCCCCGGCCCTCACCGAGGTCAGAAGAAAAGAGGCCAGCGGTCCTCTCCATAGACTGCATCGACCCTCAGAAGGCAGAAGAGCCCAACAGGCTGGAGCCAGGGGATGAAGTGGAACTGGTGGTAGTGGATGAAGCGAAACCTGACCAAGTGGTCCAGGTAGGGGCGGGACTCCCCCCACCCCTGAAAGAAGAAATGATTTCCCTGATCAAAGACCACCGAGACGTCTTCGCGTGGTCCGCGGATGAAGTGGTCGGAGTGCCACCCGAGCTCATGACTCACCAACTCAACGTTGACCCGCAGGCCCGACCTGTGCGACAGAAACGAAGGCACTTCGGCCCCGAACGTAGCCAAGCCATATCGGATGAGGTCGACAAGCTCTTGCCGGCCAAGATGATCCACGAGGTCCAATATCCCACCTGGCTGTCCAATCCAGTCATGGTAAAAAAGGACACCGGGGGATGGAGAATGTGTGTTGACTTCACCGACCTCAACAAGGCCTGCCCCAAAGATTGCTATCCTTTGCCAAGGATAGACGCCCTCGTCGACGCGGCGATGGGGTATGAAATCCTCTGCTTCCTAGATGCCTTCAAAGGGTATCATCAAATAGGAATGAGTGAGGAGGACCAAGAGAAAACGGCGTTCTACACCGACCGAGGTACTTATTGTTACACTACCATGCCCTTCGGGCTAAAGAACGCCGGGGCGACCTACCAAAGGCTGATCAACCGACTCTTCCAGAATCAGATCGGTCGCAATGTGGAGGCCTATGTGGATGACATCCTCGTTAAAAGCCTCACCACTTCATCCTTTCTGTCAGACGTGAGGGAAGTCTTTGGTGTCCTGCGAGACTCGAGGATGAAGCTGAATCCCAAGAAGTGCGTCTTCGGCGTCACCTCGGGAAAATTCTTGGGGTATCTGGTTTCCCACCGGGGAATCGAGGCCAACCCCGACAAGGTGAAAGCCATTCATGACATGTCTCCACCCCGGAACATCCGAGAAGTCCAACGGCTGAATGGACGCCTGGCCGCGCTGAATCGCTTCCTGTCCCAATCAGCTGAGAAAGCTCTGCCTTTCTTTAAGGTGCTGAAAAATGCTGACCAGTTCGCCTGGACTGAGGAGTGTCAGGCTGCTTTCGACCAGCTGAAGCAGTACTTGCATCACCTACCAACTCTCGCTTCACCTCGGCCCGAGGAGAAGCTCTACCTCTACCTCTCCGCAGCCGACGAGGCTGTCAGCGCTGTGCTCATCCGAGATGAGGGCACCCAAGTGCCGGTCTACTACGTCAGCCGAGCCCTCCGCGGGCCGGAGACCCGATACACGCAAGTGGAAAAACTTGTGCTGGGGCTCGTCCACGCAGCTCGGCGGTTGAAACCCTACTTCTTAGCCCATCCCATCTCGGTCAGGACCGACCAGCCCATTCGGCAAATATTGGTGCGACCCGAAGCTTCTGGTCGCCTCACCAAGTGGGCTGTCGAATTGGGAGAATATGACTTGTCCTACGAGCCACGCACCGCCATAAAAGCTCAAGCTTTAGCTGACTTCCTTGCTGAGCTCACCTTCACGGAAGGTCCGGAGTCCACTTCAGCCTTACCCGAGGTGTCCACCTCATCCCTGTGGGCATTGTATGTCGATGGATCCTCTAATGGAGACGGCTGCGGAGCCGGACTGCTCCTGGAAGGACCTCAGGGGGAGGTTTGCTCTTACGCCCTCCGCTTTGACTTCCCGGCCACCAACAATGAAGCCGAGTACGAGGCTCTAATCGCTGGACTCCAGCTAGCCCGCAAGCTCGGCGCCCAGCAAATCCATGTCCGCAGTGACTCCCAGCTCGTGGTACGCCAAGTTATTGGTGAGTACGAGGCCAAGGATGAGACCATGCAACGGTACCTCTCCAAAGTTCACCAACTCACCTCGTACTTCAAGTCATTCGAAATCCAAAGGATCCCTCGGTCCCAGAATAAGCGAGCCGACGCCTTATCCCGGCTGGCTTCCACTTCATTCTCTGACCTCAACAAAACCGTCTTGGTGGAGGTCCTGAGTGAACCAGGGTACGTGGAAGAGGTGGCCTGCCCCGTGCACTCTGAAGAAACTTGGATGACCCCGTTCATCCTTTTCTTAGGTCAAGGAGTCCTTCCCGAAGACCGAGCTGAAGCAAGGAAGATACAACGCAAAGCCCCTCGGTATGCGCTCCGCGAGGGAGAACTATATAAGCGCTCCTACCTCGGCCCATGGTTGAGGTGTGTCACCCCCGAGGCAGGACGCGAGGTCCTCCACGAGATCCACGAGGGCCTATGTGGGGCTCACATCGGCCACAGGATGCTGGCTAAGAAGGCTATGCTCCTGGGATATTTTTGGCCCTCACTTCGGCAAGACTCTCAGGACCTCGTTCTCGGCTGCCCTTCCTGCCAAGTCCACGCACCCGAGCACCACCAGCCTTCAAATTTCATGGTCCCCATCACTTCACCCTGGCCGTTTGAGCAATGGGGGACAGACATCATAGGTCCCTTCCCCAAAGCCGTCGGGGGTTATACTTTCTTAGTAACCGCTGTGGATTACTTCACCAAGTGGGTCGAGGCCGAGCCACTTCGGACCATCTCAGGGCTGGCCATTCAAAAATTCTTTTGGAAGTGCATTATCTGCCGCTTCGGCATACCTCAGATCATCATTTCGGACAATGGGAGACAGTTTGCCGAGAACCCATTCAAGACTTGGTGCGAGAACCTCGGCATCAAACAACACTTCACTTCGGTAGGCCACCCTCAGGCCAATGGTCAAGCAGAGAACTTCAACCGAACTCTCCTGCATGGTCTCAAGACCCGACTACACCAAGCTGGGTCATCTTGGGTGGAGGAACTCCCCAGTGTCCTGTGGTCGTATCGAACCACGCCGAGGTCAGCGACGCAAGAGACCCCATTCTCCCTGACCTACGGCGCCGAGGCGGTCATCCCGGCTGAGATCCTTACCCCCAGCCCTCGGCTGGCAGCCTATGCCGCCGAGGTGAACGACGAAGAGAGGCAGCTGGACCTCGACCTCGTCGAAGAACGAAGGAACCTCGTCTCAGCCCGGATAGCTTCTTACAAGAACACACTGGCACACTACTACAATGCCCGCGTAAAACATCGTAGATTCCAACCTGGAGACTTGGTTCTGAGAAAAAACTCGATCAGCCGAGCTGAGCCCCAAGGCAAACTGTGTCCGAAATGGGAAGGCCCCTACCGGGTTGTCGAGTCTAATCTTAAGGGATATTGTAAGTTAAGCTACCGAGATGGCTCATTAGTGCCGAGGTCTTGGCACGCCGAGAACCTCAGATTGTATTATGTTTGAATTTTTAATCAAGTTATGACTTCGGAAATTGTGTTATTCTTCAACATCGGTATTACGCTATCAAAAAATAAGGGGGACAAGCGAGGGATGAAGTCAAAGCAAAGCAAGAAATTAAAGAGCTGAGATGAGAAGAAACAGACTTTCATTCAACAGAGGTGTTACAAAAAATACAAAGCCGAGGTCTGAGTGCTGCTCAACACTTCACCTCGGCCACCCCCTTAGAGCCTACGAGCCTAAACCCCCGTATCGGCTGCATCCCCGGTCTTGGCTCCCTCCCGGGGATCCTTTTCTTCGGCCTCCTTTCCGCCGGAGTGAAGTTCATCTCCATGCTCTTTGCCGACGTCTCCTTCGACGTCGTCCCCTCCGGCTTCGTCTCCCTCAGCGTCCTCTCCTCCAGCTTCTTCCACTTCCACCTCCTCGAACACTTCGTCGAGTTCGGACAACCACTTGTTGAACTCGACCTGGACTTCGGCCAAGTTCCTTCCCGCCTGGATGCCTTCGGCCATCCGATCGCATAGCTCCTTGGAGTCCTCGTTATAGCTGGTATGGTTTTTCAGAGACTCCAAGACTTCGGAGGGGAGGTGAGCCGCAGCCTCGTCAACGGCCGATGTGAAGCCAAACATGAAGTTAGGCGTAAGTAGTTGGCCGAGGTCCTTGATGAAGGCCTCGGACTTCCGAAAAGCGTCTACGGCCGAGGCTCCGGCACCCTCGAGAGCTTGCTCGTGGGATTTCTTCACCTCGTCCCCCCTCTTCTGCTCCTCTTCGAGGGCCGATCTGAGACTGTTCATAGTAGCCGCGGCCTCCTCATCTCTCACCTCGGCCTCCTTAAGCCGTCTTTCGAGCTCGGCCTTCTCGGACTCGGACACCAACAGTTTTTTCTCCAGCTTGGAGATTTGATTTTGCAGCTTGCCGGTGTCCTGTTCCTCGACCAGAGCACAGTAGCGGTGTGCCATCTCGGCCACAAAGGCCGAGGTGGAAGCTGTGGACACCATGAGGCTCTGGACCATCTCAGCCGGAGTTAGTTTCTTCATAAACTCCAAATCCCTTGGCAAAGGGGAGTGCATTACTAGCTCTTGGGCGACCCGAGGATGCTGGCACCTGTCGTTGACAGAAATCTTCCAGTCCGGGCACCAATGCCCGCCGGGGTGCGTCTTGTCGTCTCCGCGAAACACTGGGGGGCTATGGAAACGATTCCATAGCGAGGTCCCCGACACCGGGTTGACTGGAGGCTTCAGCTGCTTGCCTCGGCCAGAAGGAGGTGTGACTGTTGTGACAACTCCAAGGGGAACTCCCTCTGGCACGGACGAGGTGGACCCCGTAGCAGCGGTGGCCGAGCTGCTTTGACCAACCGGGGTGGGAGTGCTCTTGGCCGCCGAGGTCTTGGCAGCCTGCCCTTGCGATTTCTTCTTCGGCGGAGGTGCCGACGTCTCATCAGAGCTCTTCCTCTTCTGCCTTTTGGCCACTTCGGACGAGCCCGATACGACGATGTCGGACAGTTTAGTCACTGCACAAAAAACAAATATTATCATATGTCTTAGCCGAAGTGAAAGCAAAGTTATGAAAGAAAATTACAAGGAATCTTAAGTTTGGTGGAAGTGAAGGGAGCTCTGTCAGGACGGAGCAAAGCTCGGCTGATTCCCCCGTCAACCAGCACGGCTTCGGGGTAGTCCAGACTGTATATCCGAAGTCCCGACCTCATCAGCTTCTGGAAGTCCTCCTCCTTGGCATCCCCAGCGGAAGGATCGGCCTTCGCTTTGATTGGCCTCCACCAGAAACCTCTAGGGAAGTCCACTTCGGACACAAAGAAGAAGTCGCGTTTCCAATTCTTGATCGAGCTGGGAGAACCGACCACCAACTTCGGAATGGCATTGTTCCGGTTGCTGACAAAAAACCATCCCTTGTCTGTCCCGTGCGCCTTAAGGGTATAACATCGGCGGAAGAGGTCGACAGAGGGAGCCACCTCCTGATGTCGGCACAGCATCTCGAACCCTATAATGATGCGGATCGCGTTCGGGGCGAGTTGGGTAATCCTCACGCCGAAGTGACGAAGCAAGTCCCTGAAGAACCTTGACGTGGGCATCCTCAGCCCGGCCTCTAACTGTTGGACATAGATGGCCACTGTGCCCAAGGGGGGCTTTTCGGCTGAGTCATCAGCTCCGGCCGGAATGATCTCGTACCCCGACCGGAAAGGGTACTTGTTCATCACCTTCACGGCCCTATCTCTTCGGATGCGACTTCTAAACTTCGGCATCTTGCCGAAGTCGATGTTGGCTAGGTCCTCGGGAGCGACAGGCTCCAGGGCGTCCTCGTCGTGTGGTGTCTCGGCGCCGAGCTCCTCGTTGTAGTCCACCTCGGAACCACCCTCGCTCATCTCGGATGACTCCAACTCCGAGGCTGCCCCACTGGCTCCCGCCTCGGTTGATCCCTTCTCAGAACTCGGGGTCGACCCTTCCGAACTAGATGTCGTCGCTTCTTCCCCAGGATCCGGCCTCACCTCGGTCAGGTGGCTCGGAGTTATGGTCTCTTTGTGGGTCTTAGCCGTTTTGGCCATGGGTGAAAGACGAAATAAGAAAGAAGAAGGGTACTTACTATTGCCTACGGAACTGGACGAAGTGGATGACCTCGGATCTGATCTCGGCTACTACTCCGATCTCGGCTACTATATTGACCTCGGCTACGCTCGCGAACTTTGCGGGTCTCGGATGAAAATGAAAGGTGTGAGAAGTGCGATGAGGGGGACCCCCCCTATTTATAAGGGTTTGGGGAGAATCCGAAGAGGCGGCAAGAATGCGAAAGGACGGCCACGTTCGAATTCAAAACGTCGTGCCTCCCTCTCTCCTCATTAATACCCCGTCCTTTCAGCTGACACCCTCTGCACGAAACGTCCCACTACTTCACGACGCGACGGTTACCAGTGACCACGTCCTGTCAACTGACACGTCCACGTGTCGCGTCCCCGCATCTTCCGGGGCAGTTTCGGGACTCCGGCTCTCTACGACTTCGGCACAAGAAAGCCTCGGAACCTCCCTAGCCCGGAGCTCCCGAGGCTTGGGGGGCTTATTGAGGATGCTCACCTCGGCCGCCCCGCATGTCCGAGGTGACCTCACCTCGTCCGACATCAGAGCTCACCCGTGCCTCGGGGATATCCCTTAAGCTCGGCCGGATCCCTAGTCTACCGTGTAGGTGACCTCGGCACCTCCACCTCAGCTGCACGCGGACGAGGCAAGTCACCTGACATCATCCGGGATCAGTGCTTTATCTGAAAAGCACTGTCGCACTTAATGACTACTGCAAAGGACTCCTCGTCACCCTGTCCAGGCGGCTACAGTGTCAGAGTCAGACCTCCTGACACGGGACAGAGCCGTAATGACCAGAGGGTGGGTCCCACCAGCATAAGCCCTCCGCTTTGTCCTCTACTCTCCCTCTATAAATACCCCAGACACACTCCCAACAAGTAAGCATACACTGTTCATTTGCTTATACTTTAGCATTCTCTCGTTCCCTTACTAACTTGATCGTCGGAGTGATTCCAGGGGAGAAGCCCCGCCACTCACTTCGGACAAGGAGGTTCACTTCGGACACGGGAGTTTACCTCACTTCATATCAGAGAGGACTGATTCAGGTCGGTCTAGTTACCATCCAAGAATCACCTCTTCACTTCTCAAACCACTTCACTACACACCTTAATACTACCAAGAGAAAGGTTTTTATGGAGCAAATCCAAGTTTAATCGGTTAAATTGTTTGATTGGAGCAAGAAATGAAGAAGTAAGATGAAAGCTTTCCTTTCTTTTCTCCTTGTGAAGCTCAGCCAAGATGATGAAGAATGAAGGTAATTTTGGATCAATTTGGTACTTATTTGGTAAAGGTAGTAAGATGGTCAAATGTCAAAGTCCAACCTTCAATAACAAGGTGACACTTGTCACTCTTTAAGCTTGAGATTATCTTCTTGTCTCTCCAAGACAAATATCTTAACACCTTGTAAAATAATATCACTTAATACAAAATTCCAACAAGTTGTCAAAAATATAATGCATTTACCGCACTTGCGGGTCCGACGTCCAAAATACGCTTTTAATTTCTCAAAAACTAATCGATACTAGAAAAATCATTTTAAAACTATTTTTGCTCATAAAATTTATCTGGGGAATTTTTATAATCAAGAAAATGTAGAAAAGGCGGGCGTTAAAAAAATAAAACCTAGAAAATTAAAAAAATTTCCGGGTTCTCAAACTCATTTTTTTTCGGGGCGTCACAATCTCCTCTCCTTAAAAGAATGTCGTCCTCGACATTCCCTCTTGTACCAATCAAGTCAAGACATCTCGCACAAATCTCTCAAGAGTTAAATCAAACCCACAGTCCGGCATCCTAAACTTCAAGCCTAGGATACACTACAGAGATCTGAAGCCTAAGCTCTGATACCACTTGTGACAGCCCCACCTCCCCCTAAGGCGAACCAGAGGGTTCGGCGGGCCGCCTGCCCAGCTCTCGCCGGGACTCAGTCGTTCACTACAGTGCTCAATTAAATTACAATATAAAAATCAAATATACATCAACTGGTCCACAAATACACATCCGTCTCCAATAATTACATGTCACAAATGCAGCGGAAACTAATCCCAAATATACATAAAATAATTCCAAATCCAAAATTGTACAAAGTTTAGGCCATCCATACACGTGCACAAGTACTACAAGTCCTTCCTTCGCCTTGAGCCCTGTGGAGGGGAATAAAATATTTTTGGGGTGAGCTAGAAGCTCAGCGAGTAACCAGCAAAAATCATTAAGCAAATATATTTCACAATGTTGCATTTCGATAATTCCGATGATGTCATGATTCAGAGATCAAATGTCCGTTTAGTGCTCTCGTGAGCCGGTGAAATCATAGCACTTGAACACCCAACGCTCAAATATTTCATTTAACATTAACTCACGAACTCACGAAAGTGGGAGCAACATCGGTGCTCCAGATAACCATGAACATGAACCATAAACAAGGTGGAGACGTTGGTGTCCAGCACAAGACTTTCCCAGAACTCATTGAAGCCAAATCATGTCATGAATTCACATGCAAGCACGCATGATATGCAATCGAATAATTAATGCAAGAAACATTTCACAAGTACTTTGGAAATAGTTTAGGGTCACTCACCTCCACGGCTCAGAAACCATCCATCATGTATCATTGCCTTGCTCAAACCCAAGTCTTAGATCACAAACTCAATGCAAACAAATCCTTTAAAAGTTCGGACAGCACTTCCCCTAAATTTGCTAACTTTTCCAGCCATCATGGCTTCATTATTCTTCTCATTCAAACCCAAAGGTACACACACAACAACAAGTTCATCCAATAGCCATTCAGCAAGCTCCAAGAAGTGCAAAGACAAGTCAAGCTAGGAAAAAGTCCGGAAATGAAGGTTAAGCTCAAAACCAGAAAAACAGTTTTGACGTCATTTTGCGGTAATGGTACCAAATGCGCTACGATTGTCGGATGAAGGTGCAAGATACACCGTTTCGAAGCTAGGAGATAGGTCTACAACATTACAGAAGGTCACTCAACCCAGTTTTGAGTGCAAACAGGTCAAAAATGCAGAATACCAACCCAGAACCGTAATTGCAGGTTCCCAAATTGCACTATGCTGTAATGAATACAACTCAGTCTATACAGGTCCAAATGCCGAAATTCCAAAGGCATATGTAAGCTAAGACATCCAGCTACATTTCATCAGAAGACCTCAACACCCAAATCCAAAAAAATTCCAGTCAAAACAACCCATTTACAGGCTCAGTTCGGCCATCCTGAAACCCAGAACAGCAATAGTAAATACGACATATCTCATTCTACACTACTCCAAATGCCCTGAAATTTTACAGGCACCCTTAAAACATCAATATCTACAACTTTCATGTTTTGAGCCAAGGCCAATTCGGCCTCTATCTAGGACCTAAAAATTCGGACAGAATGTTCATCACAAAACCCTCACTTTTCAATTTTTGGTCCAAAACAGAAATTGGTTGCAATTAATCACTTTTTCCACCTCCTAGAGTCATTAAACATCATTTTCAATCATCATACATGACCCCATAATCATATCCATATGAAAACAGAAAAATCCCCAAAAATAATAAATCTTCATCATTTTCAACCAAAATCAGGAAATCAACCATAAAATCACTTATTCAACCACCACCAATCACTAATTGAACATTATCAAGATCAAAGGAAAGGTTCCTTAGTCACTTACCTTACAAACCCAAGAAAAGACCCAACTTAGCACCTTTGCTTCTCAAACCACTTCACTACACACCTTAATACTACCAAGAGAAAGGTTTTTATGGAGCAAATCCAAGTTTAATCGGTTAAATTGTTTGATTGGAGCAAGAAATGAAGAAGTAAGATGAAAGCTTTCCTTTCTTTTCTCCTTGTGAAGCTCAGCCAAGATGATGAAGAATGAAGGTAATTTTGGATCAATTTGGTACTTATTTGGTAAAGGTAGTAAGATGGTCAAATGTCAAAGTCCAACCTTCAATAACAAGGTGACACTTGTCACTCTTTAAGCTTGAGATTATCTTCTTGTCTCTCCAAGACAAATATCTTAACACCTTGTAAAATAATATCACTTAATACAAAATTCCAACAAGTTGTCAAAAATATAATGCATTTACCGCACTTGCGGGTCCGACGTCCAAAATACGCTTTTAATTTCTCAAAAACTAATCGATACTAGAAAAATCATTTTAAAACTATTTTTGCTCATAAACTTTATCTGGGGAATTTTTATAATCAAGAAAATGTAGAAAAGGCGGGCGTTAAAAAAATAAAACCTAGAAAATTAAAAAAATTTCCGGGTTCTCAAACTCATTTTTTTTCGGGGCGTCACAATCTCCTCTCCTTAAAAGAATGTCGTCCTCGACATTCCCTCTTGTACCAATCAAGTCAAGACATCTCGCACAAATCTCTCAAGAGTTAAATCAAACCCACAGTCCGGCATCCTAAACTTCAAGCCTAGGATACACTACAGAGATCTGAAGCCTAAGCTCTGATACCACTTGTGACAGCCCCACCTCCCCCTAAGGCGAACCAGAGGGTTCGGCGGGCCGCCTGCCCAGCTCTCGCCGGGACTCAGTCGTTCACTACAGTGCTCAATTAAATTACAATATAAAAATCAAATATACATCAACTGGTCCACAAATACACATCCGTCTCCAATAATTACATGTCACAAATGCAGCGGAAACTAATCCCAAATATACATAAAATAATTCCAAATTCAAAATTGTACAAAGTTTAGGCCATCCATACACGTGCACAAGTACTACAAGTCCTTCCTTCGCCTTGAGCCCTGTGGAGGGGAATAAAATATTTTTGGGGTGAGCTAGAAGCTCAGCGAGTAACCAGCAAAAATCATTAAGCAAATATATTTCACAATGTTGCATTTCGATAATTCCGATGATGTCATGATTCAGAGATCAAATGTCCGTTTAGTGCTCTCGTGAGCCGGTGAAATCATAGCACTTGAACACCCAACGCTCAAATATTTCATTTAACATTAACTCACGAACTCACGAAAGTGGGAGCAACATCGGTGCTCCAGATAACCATGAACATGAACCATAAACAAGGTGGAGACGTTGGTGTCCAGCACAAGACTTTCCCAGAACTCATTGAAGCCAAATCATGTCATGAATTCACATGCAAGCACGCATGATATGCAATCGAATAATTAATGCAAGAAACATTTCACAAGTACTTTGGAAATAGTTTAGGGTCACTCACCTCCACGGCTCAGAAACCATCCATCATGTATCATTGCCTTGCTCAAACCCAAGTCTTAGATCACAAACTCAATGCAAACAAATCCTTTAAAAGTTCGGACAGCACTTCCCCTAAATTTGCTAACTTTTCCAGCCATCATGGCTTCATTATTCTTCTCATTCAAACCCAAAGGTACACACACAACAACAAGTTCATCCAATAGCCATTCAGCAAGCTCCAAGAAGTGCAAAGACAAGTCAAGCTAGGAAAAAGTCCGGAAATGAAGGTTAAGCTCAAAACCAGAAAAACAGTTTTGACGTCATTTTGCGGTAATGGTACCAAATGCGCTACGATTGTCGGATGAAGGTGCAAGATACACCGTTTCGAAGCTAGGAGATAGGTCTACAACATTACAGAAGGTCACTCAACCCAGTTTTGAGTGCAAACAGGTCAAAAATGCAGAATACCAACCCAGAACCGTAATTGCAGGTTCCCAAATTGCACTATGCTGTAATGAATACAACTCAGTCTATACAGGTCCAAATGCCGAAATTCCAAAGGCATATGTAAGCTAAGACATCCAGCTACATTTCATCAGAAGACCTCAACACCCAAATCCAAAAAAATTCCAGTCAAAACAACCCATTTACAGGCTCAGTTCGGCCATCCTGAAACCCAGAACAGCAATAGTAAATACGACATATCTCATTCTACACTACTCCAAATGCCCTGAAATTTTACAGGCACCCTTAAAACATCAATATCTACAACTTTCATGTTTTGATCCAAGGCCAATTCGGCCTCTATCTAGGACCTAAAAATTCGGACAGAATGTTCAAGAACCAAGGAACCCTAATTTTCCAGATTTCTTCCAAAACAGAAATTACTTGCAATTAATCAGCTTTTTCCAACCTCTAGAGTCTTAAACATCATTTTTCATCATCATCATGACCCATTAATCATATCATATGAAAACAGAAAAAATCCCCAAAAATAATAATGCTTCATCATTTCAACCAAAATCAAGGAATCCACCATAAAATCACTTATTCAACACCACCAATCACTAAATTGAACAATTATCAAGATCAAAGGAAAAGGTTCCTTAAGTCCACTTAACCTACAAACCCAAAGAAGAAGACCCACTTAGCACCTTGCTTCCTCAAACCACTTCACTACACACCTTATACTACAAGAGAAAGGTTTTTATGGAGCAAATCCAAGTTTAATCGTTAAATTTGTTTGATTGGAGCAAGAAATGAAGAAGTAAGATGAAAAGCTTTCCTTTCTTTTCTCCTTTGTGAAGCTCAGCCAAGAGATGAAAGAATGAAGGTTAATTTTGGATCAATTTGGTACTTATTTGTAAAGGTAGTAAGATGGTCAAATGTTCAAAGTCAACCTTCAATACAAGGTGACACTTGGTCAACTCTTTAAGCTTGAGATTATGCTTCTTGTCTCTCCAAGACAAATATCTTAACACCTTGTAAAATAAACTAATCAGCTTTATACAAAATTCAACAATTGTCAAATATATGCATTTAACCGCACTTGCGGGTCCGAGACGTCCAAGAATACGCTTTTAATTTCTTTTCTCAAAAACTAATCGATACTAGAAAAATCATTTTAAAACTATTTTTGCTCATAAACTTTATCTGGGGATTTTTATTTAATCAAGAAAATGTAGAAAAGGCGGGCGTTAAAAAATAAAACCTAGAAAATTAAAAAAATTTTCGCGGGTATTCTCACTCATTTTTTTTCGGGGCGTCAATCTCCTCTCCTTAAAAGAATGTCGATCCTCGACATTCCTCTTGTACGCAATCAGTCAAGACATCTCGCATCCAAATCTCTCAGAAGTTAAATTCAACCCACAGTCCGGCATCCTAGAACTTCAAGCCTAGGATACACTACAGACTGAAGCCCTAAGCTCTGATACGACTTGTGAACAGCCGCACCCCCCCAAGGCGAACCAGAGGGTTCGGCGGGCCGCTGCCAGCTCTCGCCGGGACTACAGTCGTTCACTACATGTGCTCAATTAAATATACAATATAAAAATCAAACTATACATCAACTGGTCCAACAAATACATACATCCGTCTCCAATAATTACATGTCACAGAATGCAGCGGAACTAATGCCCAAATATACATAAAGATAATTCCAAATCCAAAATTGTACAAAGTTTAGGCCATCATACACGTGCACAAGTACTACAGTTCCTTCCTTCGCCTTGAGCCGCTGTGGAGGGGAATAAAATAATTTTTGGGGTGAGCTAGAAGCTCAGCGAGTAACCGAGCAAAAAACTTAAGCAAATATATTTCACAATGTTGCATTTTCGATAATTCCGATGGAATGTCATGATTCAGAGATCATGTCCCGTTTAGTGCTCTCCGTGAGCCGGTGGAAATCATAAGCACTTGAAACACCCAACGCTCAAATATTTCATTTTAACATTAACTCACGAACTCACGAAAGTGGGAGCAACATCGTTTTGCTCCAGATAACCATGAACATGAACCATAAACAAGGGTGGAGACGTTGGTGTCCAGAGCACAAGACTTTCCCAGAACTCATTGAAGCCAAATCATGTCATGACTTCACATGCAAGCACGCATGATATGCAATGCGAATAATTATGCAAGAAACTTTCACAAGTACTTTGGAAATAGTTTAGGGTCACTCACCTCCACGGCTCAGAAACCATCCATCATGTATCATTGCCTTGCTCAAACCCAAGTCTTAGATCACAAACTCAATGCAAACAAATCCTTTAAAAGTTCGGACAGCACTTCCCCTAAATTTGCTAACTTTTCCAGCCATCATGGCTTCATTATTCTTCTCATTCAAACCCAAAGGTACACACACAACAACAAGTTCATCCAATAGCCATTCAGCAAGCTCCAAGAAGTGCAAAGACAAGTCAAGCTAGGAAAAAGTCCGGAAATGAAGGTTAAGCTCAAAACCAGAAAAACAGTTTTGACGTCATTTTGCGGTAATGGTACCAAATGCGCTACGATTGTCGGATGAAGGTGCAAGATACACCGTTTCGAAGCTAGGAGATAGGTCTACAACATTACAGAAGGTCACTCAACCCAGTTTTGAGTGAAAACAGGTCAAAAATGCAGAATACCAACCCAGAACCGTAATTGCAGGTTCCCAAATTTCACTATGCTGTAATGAATACAACTCAGTCTATACAGGTCCAAATGCCGAAATTCCAAAGGCATATGTAAGCTAAGACATCCAGCTACATTTCATCAGAAGACCTCAACACCCAAATCCAAAAAAATTCCAGTCAAAACAACCCATTTACAGGCTCAGTTCGGCCATCCTGAAACCCAGAACAGCAATAGTAAATACGACATATCTCATTCTACACTACTCCAAATGCCCTGAAATTTTACAGGCACCCTTAAAACATCAATATCTACAACTTTCATGTTTTGATCCAAGGCCAATTCGGCCTCTATCTAGGACCTAAAAATTCGGACAGAATGTTCATCACAAAACCCTCACTTTTCAATTTTTGGTCCAAAACAGAAATTGGTTGCAATTAATCACTTTTTCCACCTCCTAGAGTCATTAAACATCATTTTCAATCATCATACATGACCCCATAATCATATCCATATGAAAACAGAAAAATCCCCAAAAATAATAAATCTTCATCATTTTCAACCAAAATCAGGAAATCAACCATAAAATCACTTATTCAACCACCACCAATCACTAATTGAACATTATCAAGATCAAAGGAAAGGTTCCTTAGTCACTTACCTTACAAACCCAAGAAAAGACCCAACTTAGCACCTTTGCTTCTCAAACCACTTCACTACACACCTTAATACTACCAAGAGAAAGGTTTTTATGGAGCAAATCCAAGTTTAATCGGTTAAATTGCTTGATTGGAGCAAGAAATGAAGAAGTAAGATGAAAGCTTTCCTTTCTTTTCTCCTTGTGAAGCTCAGCCAAGATGATGAAGAATGAAGGTAATTTTGGATCAATTTGGTACTTATTTGGTAAAGGTAGTAAGATGGTCAAATGTCAAAGTCCAACCTTCAATAACAAGGTGACACTTGTCACTCTTTAAGCTTGAGATTATCTTCTTGTCTCTCCAAGACAAATATCTTAACACCTTGTAAAATAATATCACTTAATACAAAATTCCAACAAGTTGTCAAAAATATAATGCATTTACCGCACTTGCGGGTCCGACGTCCAAAATACGCTTTTAATTTCTCAAAAACTAATCGATACTAGAAAAATCATTTTAAAACTATTTTTGCTCATAAACTTTATCTGGGGAATTTTTATAATCAAGAAAATGTAGAAAAGGCGGGCGTTAAAAAAATAAAACCTAGAAAATTAAAAAAATTTCCGGGTTCTCAAACTCATTTTTTTTCGGGGCGTCACAATCTCCTCTCCTTAAAAGAATGTCGTCCTCGACATTCCCTCTTGTACCAATCAAGTCAAGACATCTCGCACAAATCTCTCAAGAGTTAAATCAAACCCACAGTCCGGCATCCTAAACTTCAAGCCTAGGATACACTACAGAGATCTGAAGCCTAAGCTCTGATACCACTTGTGACAGCCCCACCTCCCCCTAAGGCGAACCAGAGGGTTCGGCGGGCCGCCTGCCCAGCTCTCGCCGGGACTCAGTCGTTCACTACAGTGCTCAATTAAATTACAATATAAAAATCAAATATACATCAACTGGTCCACAAATACACATCCGTCTCCAATAATTACATGTCACAAATGCAGCGGAAACTAATCCCAAATATACATAAAATAATTCCAAATCCAAAATTGTACAAAGTTTAGGCCATCCATACACGTGCACAAGTACTACAAGTCCTTCCTTCGCCTTGAGCCCTGTGGAGGGGAATAAAATATTTTTGGGGTGAGCTAGAAGCTCAGCGAGTAACCAGCAAAAATCATTAAGCAAATATATTTCACAATGTTGCATTTCGATAATTCCGATGATGTCATGATTCAGAGATCAAATGTCCGTTTAGTGCTCTCGTGAGCCGGTGAAATCATAGCACTTGAACACCCAACGCTCAAATATTTCATTTAACATTAACTCACGAACTCACGAAAGTGGGAGCAACATCGGTGCTCCAGATAACCATGAACATGAACCATAAACAAGGTGGAGACGTTGGTGTCAGCACAAGACTTTCCCAGAACTCATTGAAGCCAAATCATGTCATGAATTCACATGCAAGCACGCATGATATGCAATCGAATAATTAATGCAAGAAACATTTCACAAGTACTTTGGAAATAGTTTAGGGTCACTCACCTCCACGGCTCAGAAACCATCCATCATGTATCATTGCCTTGCTCAAACCCAAGTCTTAGATCACAAACTCAATGCAAACAAATCCTTTAAAAGTTCGGACAGCACTTCCCCTAAATTTGCTAACTTTTCCAGCCATCATGGCTTCATTATTCTTCTCATTCAAACCCAAAGGTACACACACAACAACAAGTTCATCCAATAGCCATTCAGCAAGCTCCAAGAAGTGCAAAGACAAGTCAAGCTAGGAAAAAGTCCGGAAATGAAGGTTAAGCTCAAAACCAGAAAAACAGTTTTGACGTCATTTTGCGGTAATGGTACCAAATGCGCTACGATTGTCGGATGAAGGTGCAAGATACACCGTTTCGAAGCTAGGAGATAGGTCTACAACATTACAGAAGGTCACTCAACCCAGTTTTGAGTGCAAACAAGTCAAAAATGCAGAATACCAACCCAGAACCGTAATTGCAGGTTCCCAAATTGCACTATGCTGTAATGAATACAACTCAGTCTATACAGGTCCAAATGCCGAAATTCCAAAGGCATATGTAAGCTAAGACATCCAGCTACATTTCATCAGAAGACCTCAACACCCAAATCCAAAAAAATTCCAGTCAAAACAACCCATTTACAGGCTCAGTTCGGCCATCCTGAAACCCAGAACAGCAATAGTAAATACGACATATCTCATTCTACACTACTCCAAATGCCCTGAAATTTTACAGGCACCCTTAAAACATCAATATCTACAACTTTCATGTTTTGAGCCAAGGCCAATTCGGCCTCTATCTAGGACCTAAAAATTCGGACAGAATGTTCATCACAAAACCCTCACTTTTCAATTTTTGGTCCAAAACAGAAATTGGTTGCAATTAATCACTTTTTCCACCTCCTAGAGTCATTAAACATCATTTTCAATCATCATACATGACCCCATAATCATATCCATATGAAAACAGAAAAATCCCCAAAAATAATAAATCTTCATCATTTTCAACCAAAATCAGGAAATCAACCATAAAATCACTTATTCAACCACCACCAATCACTAATTGAACATTATCAAGATCAAAGGAAAGGTTCCTTAGTCACTTACCTTACAAACCCAAGAAAAGACCCAACTTAGCACCTTTGCTTCTCAAACCACTTCACTACACACCTTAATACTACCAAGAGAAAGGTTTTTATGGAGCAAATCCAAGTTTAATCGGTTAAATTGTTTGATTGGAGCAAGAAATGAAGAAGTAAGATGAAAGCTTTCCTTTCTTTTCTCCTTGTGAAGCTCAGCCAAGATGATGAAGAATGAAGGTAATTTTGGATCAATTTGGTACTTATTTGGTAAAGGTAGTAAGATGGTCAAATGTCAAAGTCCAACCTTCAATAACAAGGTGACACTTGTCACTCTTTAAGCTTGAGATTATCTTCTTGTCTCTCCAAGACAAATATCTTAACACCTTGTAAAATAATATCACTTAATACAAAATTCCAACAAGTTGTCAAAAATATAATGCATTTACCGCACTTGCGGGTCCGACGTCCAAAATACGCTTTTAATTTCTCAAAAACTAATCGATACTAGAAAAATCATTTTAAAACTATTTTTGCTCATAAACTTTATCTGGGGAATTTTTATAATCAAGAAAATGTAGAAAAGGCGGGCGTTAAAAAAATAAAACCTAGAAAATTAAAAAAATTTCCGGGTTCTCAAACTCATTTTTTTTCGGGGCGTCACAATCTCCTCTCCTTAAAAGAATGTCATCCTCGACATTCCCTCTTGTACCAATCAAGTCAAGACATCTCGCACAAATCTCTCAAGAGTTAAATCAAACCCACAGTCCGGCATCCTAAACTTCAAGCCTAGGATACACTACAGAGATCTGAAGCCTAAGCTCTGATACCACTTGTGACAGCCCCACCTCCCCCTAAGGCGAACCAGAGGGTTCGGCGGGCCGCCTGCCCAGCTCTCGCCGGGACTCAGTCGTTCACTACAGTGCTCAATTAAATTACAATATAAAAATCAAATATACATCAACTGGTCCACAAATACACATCCGTCTCCAATAATTACATGTCACAAATGCAGCGGAAACTAATCCCAAATATACATAAAATAATTCCAAATCCAAAATTGTACAAAGTTTAGGCCATCCATACACGTGCACAAGTACTACAAGTCCTTCCTTCGCCTTGAGCCCTGTGGAGGGGAATAAAATATTTTTGGGGTGAGCTAGAAGCTCAGCGAGTAACCAGCAAAAATCATTAAGCAAATATATTTCACAATGTTGCATTTCGATAATTCCGATGATGTCATGATTCAGAGATCAAATGTCCGTTTAGTGCTCTCGTGAGCCGGTGAAATCATAGCACTTGAACACCCAACGCTCAAATATTTCATTTAACATTAACTCACGAACTCACGAAAGTGGGAGCAACATCGGTGCTCCAGATAACCATGAACATGAACCATAAACAAGGTGGAGACGTTGGTGTCCAGCACAAGACTTTCCCAGAACTCATTGAAGCCAAATCATGTCATGAATTCACATGCAAGCACGCATGATATGCAATCGAATAATTAATGCAAGAAACATTTCACAAGTACTTTGGAAATAGTTTAGGGTCACTCACCTCCACGGCTCAGAAACCATCCATCATGTATCATTGCCTTGCTCAAACCCAAGTCTTAGATCACAAACTCAATGCAAACAAATCCTTTAAAAGTTCGGACAGCACTTCCCCTAAATTTGCTAACTTTTCCAGCCATCATGGCTTCATTATTCTTCTCATTCAAACCCAAAGGTACACACACAACAACAAGTTCATCCAATAGCCATTCAGCAAGCTCCAAGAAGTGCAAAGACAAGTCAAGCTAGGAAAAAGTCCGGAAATGAAGGTTAAGCTCAAAACCAGAAAAACAGTTTTGACGTCATTTTGCGGTAATGGTACCAAATGCGCTACGATTGTCGGATGAAGGTGCAAGATACACCGTTTCGAAGCTAGGAGATAGGTCTACAACATTACAGAAGGTCACTCAACCCAGTTTTGAGTGAAAACAGGTCAAAAATGCAGAATACCAACCCAGAACCGTAATTGCAGGTTCCCAAATTTCACTATGCTGTAATGAATACAACTCAGTCTATACAGGTCCAAATGCCGAAATTCCAAAGGCATATGTAAGCTAAGACATCCAGGTACATTTCATCAGAAGATCTCAACACCCAAATCCAAAAAAATTCCAGTCAAAACAACCCATTTACAGGCTCAGTTCGGCCATCCTGAAACCCAGAACAGCAATAGTAAATACGACATATCTCATTCTACACTACTCCAAATGCCCTGAAATTTTACAGGAACCCTTAAAACATCAATATCTACAACTTTCATGTTTTGAGCCAAGGCCAATTCGGCCTCTATCTAGGACCTAAAAATTCGGACAGAATGTTCATCACAAAACCCTCACTTTTCAATTTTTGGTCCAAAACAGAAATTGGTTGCAATTAATCACTTTTTCCACCTCCTAGAGTCATTAAACATCATTTTCAATCATCATACATGACCCCATAATCATATCCATATGAAAACAGAAAAATCCCCAAAAATAATAAATCTTCATCATTTTCAACCAAAATCAGGAAATCAACCATAAAATCACTTATTCAACCACCACCAATCACTAATTGAACATTATCAAGATCAAAGGAAAGGTTCCTTAGTCACTTACCTTACAAACCCAAGAAAAGACCCAACTTAGCACCTTTGCTTCTTGAGGATGCTCACCTCGGCCGCCCCGCATGTCCGAGGTGACCTCACCTCGTCCGACATCAGAGCTCACCCGTGCCTCGGGGATATCCCTTAAGCTCGGCCGGATCCCTAGTCTACCGTGTAGGTGACCTCGGCACCTCCACCTCAGCTGCACGCGGACGAGGCAAGTCACCTGACATCATCCGGGATCAGTGCTTTATCTGAAAAGCACTGTCGCACTTAATGACTACTGCAAAGGACTCCTCGTCACCCTGTCCAGGCGGCTACAGTGTCAGAGTCAGACCTCCTGACACGGGACAGAGCCGTAATGACCAGAGGGTGGGTCCCACCAGCATAAGCCCTCCGCTTTGTCCTCTACTCTCCCTCTATAAATACCCCAGACACACTCCCAACAAGTAAGCATACACTGTTCATTTGCTTATACTTTAGCATTCTCTCGTTCCCTTACTAACTTGATCGTCGGAGTGATTCCAGGGGAGAAGCCCCGCCACTCACTTCGGACAAGGAGGTTCACTTCGGACACGGGAGTTTACCTCACTTCATCTCAGAGAGGACTGATTCAGGTCGGCTCAGCTACCAACCAAAAATCACCTCTTCAATTGGCGCCGTCTGTGGGAACGAGATCGCTACTACAATGAGATCCACGCGCTCCAGAAGCGGAAGAGTTCCCTCAACTGGGGCTGGGCAGACATCCGGAGCCCAGCAAGATCGTATCTCTGAGGAACATGGGTCCCAAAGGACCCAGCCTAACAATGAAGAGGCCATCGCCAAGATGGCCGAGTTTGTCACGGACAACCCCAACATCTTTGAGGAATTAGGAAGGTACCTCAAGAGGCAGGGAAAAGAAAAAGCCGAGTCTTCCAAGAGGAGACCGACGAAGTCCCCTGAAGTGCCCTCAGGCGAGGACTCCGAAGATGGGCGTCTATCTCGGAGCACCTCCAGGCGAGCCTCATCCAAGGCAACCTCCAAGATTGCCTCCATCTCCCGAGCGTTTTCTCGGGGACTACTGGGAAAACGAGCCGAGGACCCACCTCGGCGTCCCGGAGGCCTGGCTTCTGACTACATGAGGGCTCCGCCCTTCACGGATGACATCAATGGGGAGATGGTGCCCCCGAACTTTAAGCTACCAAATTTGCACACCTATGACGGCCGAGGTGACCCCGAGGATCACCTCCGCGCCTTCATCTCCGCATTCCGACTTTACTGCGTCCCTGACGCCGTGATCTGTCGGGCTTTCCCCATCTTCCTGCACGGGACCGCCCGGAAATGGTTCTGGAGTTTAGAACCAGGGAGCATTTCCTCCCTAGATGAGCTGATAGACCGGTTCATCCACCGCTTTGTGTCGTCTCGACCAATAACAAAGACTTCAGCTTACCTCTTGAACCTGCAACAGGGTCAGGGCGAGTCACTTCGCTCGTACGCCCAAAGGTTCAACGAGGAGAATGTACAGATACCTGACCAGAACGAGCAAGTAACTATTGCTGCCTTCACCAACGGGTTAGTGGCCGGGATCTTCAACACCGAAATCCATCGGCAGTACCCCCGTACACTTCGGGAGCTCTGGGAAAGAGTGGACCAGGGAATCCGAAGTGAAGATGTAAATCGCATGAAACGAGAAGCCCAAGCATCTCGTACTGGGCAAGATCCGCGGAGGAGGAAAGACACTGGCCGAGGTGAACCAGGCCCAAGTGGCACTTCAAACCAACCCCGAGACCGCCGAAGTGTCTTCGACCGGATCGTGAAAGGCAGATCGTCCACCTCGGACGCCGAGCTGACGCCCCTCAATTCGAGCCGGACCCACGTCCTGGCTGTGATGAGGCAGAATCACCTCGGCCGCAACCCTCCCGAAATTCCGGGGAGGAGAGATAAGAGGAACTCGAACCTCTACTGTGCCTACCACCGTGATGTAGGACACGAGACTGAGGACTGCAATGACCTGAAGCGGGAAATCGAAAATTTGATCCGGCAAGGATACCTGAAGCAATTCGTCCGCAAGGATGGAGGCTTCAACCGAAGCGTCTCCCACCGGGAGAACCGGGGCCCCCGCCGAGACGACCGACGGGACACGAACATGCATTGCCGAGGTCCCGAAGACCGTAGGGAGGACAAGCAGCCCCCACGCGATGGCTCACCGGGCTACGGCCCCAACATCGCCGGGGTGATCAACACCATCGCGGGAGGACCAACGGGAGGAGACAGCCAGAACTCCCGGAAGCGGACCTACCGCCAGGCCGAGATGGAGGTGGCCGAGCCGAGCTCTCGGCTGTCCGAGGTCATCACCTACGGCCCCGCTGACCCCGTTCCTGCGGCCTCCAGCAATCATGAAGCTCTTGTGATTGAAGTCCTCACCAACAACTACGTAGTCAAAAAGGTCTACGTAGACCCCGGAAGCTCGGTAGACGTCTTGTACTACCGGACTTTCGAAAATTTGAAGCTGACAAGGGAGCAACTCACTCCTGTCAGAACTCCCCTCGTGGGATTCGGGGGACACGTCGTCCACCCGGAAGGCATGTTGACCCTGGTGGTAACAATCGGGCGTCATCCACGCTGCCGAACTGTGCCTGTCAGTTTTGCAGTGGTCAAAGCAGACTCCCCCTACAATATGCTGATAGGCCGGCCCACGCTCAATGCCTTGAGAGCCGTATACTCCACCTACCACCTGAGCTTTAAATTCCCAACATCTGCGGGGGTGGCCGAGGTAAGCAGCGATGTGGGCGCCGCCCGAGAGTGCTACCTCGCCACCATTCAAGCAGCAGTCACCCCCCGGCCCTCACCGAGGTCAGAAGAAAAGAGGCCAGCGGTCCTCTCCATAGACTGCATCGACCCTCAGAAGGCAGAAGAGCCCAACAGGCTGGAGCCAGGGGATGAAGTGGAACTGGTGGTAGTGGATGAAGCGAAACCTGACCAAGTGGTCCAGGTAGGGGCGGGACTCCCCCCACCCCTGAAAGAAGAAATGATTTCTCTGATCAAAGACCACCGAGACGTCTTCGCGTGGTCCGCGGATGAAGTGGTCGGAGTGCCACCCGAGCTCATGACTCACCAACTCAACGTTGACCCGCAGGCCCGACCTGTGCGACAGAAACGAAGGCACTTCGGCCCCGAACGTAGCCAAGCCATATCGGATGAGGTCGACAAGCTCTTGCCGGCCAAGATGATCCACGAGGTCCAATATCCCACCTGGCTGTCCAATCCAGTCATGGTAAAAAAGGACACCGGGGGATGGAGAATGTGTGTTGACTTCACCGACCTCAACAAGGCCTGCCCCAAAGATTGCTATCCTTTGCCAAGGATAGACGCCCTCGTCGACGCGGCGATGGGGTATGAAATCCTCTGCTTCCTAGATGCCTTCAAAGGGTATCATCAAATAGGAATGAGTGAGGAGGACCAAGAGAAAACGGCGTTCTACACCGACCGAGGTACTTATTGTTACACTACCATGCCCTTCGGGCTAAAGAACGCCGGGGCGACCTACCAAAGGCTGATCAACCGACTCTTCCAGAATCAGATCGGTCGCAATGTGGAGGCCTATGTGGATGACATCCTCGTTAAAAGCCTCACCACTTCATCCTTTCTGTCAGACGTGAGGGAAGTCTTTGGTGTCCTGCGAGACTCGAGGATGAAGCTGAATCCCAAGAAGTGCGTCTTCGGCGTCACCTCGGGAAAATTCTTGGGGTATCTGGTTTCCCACCGGGGAATCGAGGCCAACCCCGACAAGGTGAAAGCCATTCATGACATGTCTCCACCCCGGAACATCCGAGAAGTCCAACGGCTGAATGGACGCCTGGCCGCGCTGAATCGCTTCCTGTCCCAATCAGCTGAGAAAGCTCTGCCTTTCTTTAAGGTGCTGAAAAATGCTGACCAGTTCGCCTGGACTGAGGAGTGTCAGGCTGCTTTCGACCAGCTGAAGCAGTACTTGCATCACCTACCAACTCTCGCTTCACCTCGGCCCGAGGAGAAGCTCTACCTCTACCTCTCCGCAGCCGACGAGGCTGTCAGCGCTGTGCTCATCCGAGATGAGGGCACCCAAGTGCCGGTCTACTACGTCAGCCGAGCCCTCCGCGGGCCGGAGACCCGATACACGCAAGTGGAAAAACTTGTGCTGGGGCTCGTCCACGCAGCTCGGCGGTTGAAACCCTACTTCTTAGCCCATCCCATCTCGGTCAGGACCGACCAGCCCATTCGGCAAATATTGGTGCGACCCGAAGCTTCTGGTCGCCTCACCAAGTGGGCTGTCGAATTGGGAGAATATGACTTGTCCTACGAGCCACGCACCGCCATAAAAGCTCAAGCTTTAGCTGACTTCCTTGCTGAGCTCACCTTCACGGAAGGTCCGGAGTCCACTTCAGCCTTACCCGAGGTGTCCACCTCATCCCTGTGGACATTGTATGTCGATGGATCCTCTAATGGAGACGGCTGCGGAGCCGGACTGCTCCTGGAAGGACCTCAGGGGGAGGTTTGCTCTTACGCCCTCCGCTTTGACTTCCCGGCCACCAACAATGAAGCCGAGTACGAGGCTCTAATCGCTGGACTCCAGCTAGCCCGCAAGCTCGGCGCCCAGCAAATCCATGTCCGCAGTGACTCCCAGCTCGTGGTACGCCAAGTTATTGGTGAGTACGAGGCCAAGGATGAGACCATGCAACGGTACCTCTCCAAAGTTCACCAACTCACCTCGTACTTCAAGTCATTCGAAATCCAAAGGATCCCTCGGTCCCAGAATAAGCGAGCCGACGCCTTATCCCGGCTGGCTTCCACTTCATTCTCTGACCTCAACAAAACCGTCTTGGTGGAGGTCCTGAGTGAACCAGGGTACGTGGAAGAGGTGGCCTGCCCCGTGCACTCTGAAGAAACTTGGATGACCCCGTTCATCCTTTTCTTAGGTCAAGGAGTCCTTCCCGAAGACCGAGCTGAAGCAAGGAAGATACAACGCAAAGCCCCTCGGTATGCGCTCCGCGAGGGAGAACTATATAAGCGCTCCTACCTCGGCCCATGGTTGAGGTGTGTCACCCCCGAGGCAGGACGCGAGGTCCTCCACGAGATCCACGAGGGCCTATGTGGGGCTCACATCGGCCACAGGATGCTGGCTAAGAAGGCTATGCTCCTGGGATATTTTTGGCCCTCACTTCGGCAAGACTCTCAGGACCTCGTTCTCGGCTGCCCTTCCTGCCAAGTCCACGCACCCGAGCACCACCAGCCTTCAAATTTCATGGTCCCCATCACTTCACCCTGGCCGTTTGAGCAATGGGGGACAGACATCATAGGTCCCTTCCCCAAAGCCGTCGGGGGTTATACTTTCTTAGTAACCGCTGTGGATTACTTCACCAAGTGGGTCGAGGCCGAGCCACTTCGGACCATCTCAGGGCTGGCCATTCAAAAATTCTTTTGGAAGTGCATTATCTGCCGCTTCGGCATACCTCAGATCATCATTTCGGACAATGGGAGACAGTTTGCCGAGAACCCATTCAAGACTTGGTGCGAGAACCTCGGCATCAAACAACACTTCACTTCGGTAGGCCACCCTCAGGCCAATGGTCAAGCAGAGAACTTCAACCGAACTCTCCTGCATGGTCTCAAGACCCGACTACACCAAGCTGGGTCATCTTGGGTGGAGGAACTCCCCAGTGTCCTGTGGTCGTATCGAACCACGCCGAGGTCAGCGACGCAAGAGACCCCATTCTCCCTGACCTACGGCGCCGAGGCGGTCATCCCGGCTGAGATCCTTACCCCCAGCCCTCGGCTGGCAGCCTATGCCGCCGAGGTGAACGACGAAGAGAGGCAGCTGGACCTCGACCTCGTCGAAGAACGAAGGAACCTCGTCTCAGCCCGGATAGCTTCTTACAAGAACACACTGGCACACTACTACAATGCCCGCGTAAAACATCGTAGATTCCAACCTGGAGACTTGGTTCTGAGAAAAAACTCGATCAGCCGAGCTGAGCCCCAAGGCAAACTGTGTCCGAAATGGGAAGGCCCCTACCGGGTTGTCGAGTCTAATCTTAAGGGATATTGTAAGTTAAGCTACCGAGATGGCTCATTAGTGCCGAGGTCTTGGCACGCCGAGAACCTCAGATTGTATTATGTTTGAATTTTTAATCAAGTTATGACTTCGGAAATTGTGTTATTCTTCAACATCGGTATTACGCTATCAAAAAATAAGGGGGACAAGCGAGGGATGAAGTCAAAGCAAAGCAAGAAATTAAAGAGCTGAGATGAGAAGAAACAGACTTTCATTCAACAGAGGTGTTACAAAAAATACAAAGCCGAGGTCTGAGTGCTGCTCAACACTTCACCTCGGCCACCCCCTTAGAGCCTACGAGCCTAAACCCCCGTATCGGCTGCATCCCCGGTCTTGGCTCCCTCCCGGGGATCCTTTTCTTCGGCCTCCTTTCCGCCGGAGTGAAGTTCATCTCCATGCTCTTTGCCGACGTCTCCTTCGACGTCGTCCCCTCCGGCTTCGTCTCCCTCAGCGTCCTCTCCTCCAGCTTCTTCCACTTCCACCTCCTCGAACACTTCGTCGAGTTCGGACAACCACTTGTTGAACTCGACCTGGACTTCGGCCAAGTTCCTTCCCGCCTGGATGCCTTCGGCCATCCGATCGCATAGCTCCTTGGAGTCCTCGTTATAGCTGGTATGGTTTTTCAGAGACTCCAAGACTTCGGAGGGGAGGTGAGCCGCAGCCTCGTCAACGGCCGATGTGAAGCCAAACATGAAGTTAGGCGTAAGTAGTTGGCCGAGGTCCTTGATGAAGGCCTCGGACTTCCGAAAAGCGTCTACGGCCGAGGCTCCGGCACCCTCGAGAGCTTGCTCGTGGGATTTCTTCACCTCGTCCCCCCTCTTCTGCTCCTCTTCGAGGGCCGATCTGAGACTGTTCATAGTAGCCGCGGCCTCCTCATCTCTCACCTCGGCCTCCTTAAGCCGTCTTTCGAGCTCGGCCTTCTCGGACTCGGACACCAACAGTTTTTTCTCCAGCTTGGAGATTTGATTTTGCAGCTTGCCGGTGTCCTGTTCCTCGACCAGAGCACAGTAGCGGTGTGCCATCTCGGCCACAAAGGCCGAGGTGGAAGCTGTGGACACCATGAGGCTCTGGACCATCTCAGCCGGAGTTAGTTTCTTCATAAACTCCAAATCCCTTGGCAAAGGGGAGTGCATTACTAGCTCTTGGGCGACCCGAGGATGCTGGCACCTGTCGTTGACAGAAATCTTCCAGTCCGGGCACCAATGCCCGCCGGGGTGCGTCTTGTCGTCTCCGCGAAACACTGGGGGGCTATGGAAACGATTCCATAGCGAGGTCCCCGACACCGGGTTGACTGGAGGCTTCAGCTGCTTGCCTCGGCCAGAAGGAGGTGTGACTGTTGTGACAACTCCAAGGGGAACTCCCTCTGGCACGGACGAGGTGGACCCCGTAGCAGCGGTGGCCGAGCTGCTTTGACCAACCGGGGTGGGAGTGCTCTTGGCCGCCGAGGTCTTGGCAGCCTGCCCTTGCGATTTCTTCTTCGGCGGAGGTGCCGACGTCTCATCAGAGCTCTTCCTCTTCTGCCTTTTGGCCACTTCGGACGAGCCCGATACGACGATGTCGGACAGTTTAGTCACTGCACAAAAAACAAATATTATCATATGTCTTAGCCGAAGTGAAAGCAAAGTTATGAAAGAAAATTACAAGGAATCTTAAGTTTGGTGGAAGTGAAGGGAGCTCTGTCAGGACGGAGCAAAGCTCGGCTGATTCCCCCGTCAACCAGCACGGCTTCGGGGTAGTCCAGACTGTATATCCGAAGTCCCGACCTCATCAGCTTCTGGAAGTCCTCCTCCTTGGCATCCCCAGCGGAAGGATCGGCCTTCGCTTTGATTGGCCTCCACCAGAAACCTCTAGGGAAGTCCACTTCGGACACAAAGAAGAAGTCGCGTTTCCAATTCTTGATCGAGCTGGGAGAACCGACCACCAACTTCGGAATGGCATTGTTCCGGTTGCTGACAAAAAACCATCCCTTGTCTGTCCCGTGCGCCTTAAGGGTATAACATCGGCGGAAGAGGTCGACAGAGGGAGCCACCTCCTGATGTCGGCACAGCATCTCGAACCCTATAATGATGCGGATCGCGTTCGGGGCGAGTTGGGTAATCCTCACGCCGAAGTGACGAAGCAAGTCCCTGAAGAACCTTGACGTGGGCATCCTCAGCCCGGCCTCTAACTGTTGGACATAGATGGCCACTGTGCCCAAGGGGGGCTTTTCGGCTGAGTCATCAGCTCCGGCCGGAATGATCTCGTACCCCGACCGGAAAGGGTACTTGTTCATCACCTTCACGGCCCTATCTCTTCGGATGCGACTTCTAAACTTCGGCATCTTGCCGAAGTCGATGTTGGCTAGGTCCTCGGGAGCGACAGGCTCCAGGGCGTCCTCGTCGTGTGGTGTCTCGACGCCGAGCTCCTCGTTGTAGTCCACCTCGGAACCACCCTCGCTCATCTCGGATGACTCCAACTCCGAGGCTGCCCCACTGGCTCCCGCCTCGGTTGATCCCTTCTCAGAACTCGGGGTCGACCCTTCCGAACTAGATGTCGTCGCTTCTTCCCCAGGATCCGGCCTCACCTCGGTCAGGTGGCTCGGAGTTATGGTCTCTTTGTGGGTCTTAGCCGTTTTGGCCATGGGTGAAAGACGAAATAAGAAAGAAGAAGGGTACTTACTATTGCCTACGGAACTGGACGAAGTGGATGACCTCGGATCTGATCTCGGCTACTACTCCGATCTCGGCTACTATATTGACCTCGGCTACGCTCGCGAACTTTGCGGGTCTCGGATGAAAATGAAAGGTGTGAGAAGTGCGATGAGGGGGACCCCCCCAAGTACATGCTTTTGTAGGTACTGCTGCATAATTTTGGGAATCATTGCACGTCCATATTTCATTTAAATACAATAGTGATTTTTAGTGAAAATTTCGTATTTTTTACAATTATGGGTCAGGGAGAGGATGCCCAAGATTCGTCTGACCGTCTTCTTTCCTGCTGTACAAGGCGATAATTTTTCCGGAGGTGGTCGTTGGTTGGAGAACATACGACTAGATACGTGTCATCGCATGTCGTCTCATTATTTTGTGATGTACTCACCAAGATAGGAGTCGGCAAGATACTCAAACTAATATACAATTTTGATAGCAAACTCTCAATATGTATTTACAATCGCACTTAGTTGAACAAATTTATTATCATAGTTTATCTGGGAGCCGTATTCTACCGACCTTGTTGCACAGCTCCCTGCTTATTGCTCAGTCGGACAGCACATATGGCGGTCAGTAGTTCCGTTGATATATTGGGAGATTGTGGAATTTCACTTTTCACAACGGGTACTACGACAATTTGGGTTATTTCAACCGATACCTGCCTCCGTTGACACAGACACGGATAAGAAATTACATTCTTTAGATCGCTCAGGCCATTCCGGAAAGGATTGGGCCCAGTACCATAGTCATTGGGTGCAATATTGGGAACATTATACTCAATCAGTTGTTGGTGAATATCGTAGCGATCCATTAATGCCTTCAGATGAGTACATTGTATGGTACCAGAACATTACTGTACGCTATATAGCATCTCCTGTTTCATGGCAAGCAGTAGATGATGCTCATCTGCCAGATGGGAGACAGTTCAATTACTTGGTAAATTATTAAACACTTTCCCTTTTTATGTAATCAAATCTCATTACATGTTTATTTATTAACATATAATATGACTATAATATACAAATTTCTCTTTTTGTTAGGTTGATTCGATGTCTCAGATCGGTTCGATTTGTGGGATGTATCTCAATCCCTCAAATCCAACACAGTGTGATCATTGGGGACTAACAACCATTCGTGAGGAGGCATTTGGGGCATTACTGTACCTGAATCTAGGACATAAAATAGTAGTTGGTCCATTCGACCGTCAAGATGTTGGTCAATCTGCCTCTTCTGCTGCCCTTTTTCAGATGCCTGTTGAGCATCTACCTAGGGAAGTCTGTGGTAGGAAACAAACAGTTAGATGTCACAGAGGGAGCATCTCCACGCATGCTATTCATGTGCCGGTCGAAGATATAACACAAACTTCATCACTATCCGGTTATGATCCACCTATTGGCACACACTTTTCTCATAATAAAGCTTTTTTTACACCTCCTACTGTGCCAGCTTTTGGAGGTCATTTCAGTGACACACCTACTCCCATACCTGTATTTGGCTATACGTTTGCTGCTGCACCGTCGTTTACAATACTTGCTACAACGATGTGTCCAGAAATTCAGTTTTAGGATAATCTTGACCAAATGCACCATTTCCTAGGGACCTCGGCTGGTTTCTCACCTGCTTTGCATATGAACGACGACAGTGTTCCCATTAGTGCTTCTTTCACAGCGCCTATACAGGGTTCTTGTTCTAGATGCGATCAAACTTCGGTATTCGATCCCTCCGTTAATGATGACGATGATCAAACACCTGAACAAGTTCATGCACTGCCTCGGAGGTCCCAACGATTACAATTAGGACGACATCTACCACATGAAAGAATTCATTGGAAATGTGATTGTTCTAACACCCCGCGAGATAAGGACAAGAGGCGCGTTGATGGGTGATTTTAAAAATATTTTTTTTCAAATAATTATCGAAACTCTCATTTTATTGCTAATTATTACATTCTATAAATATTGTTTAATGTTGCATTATTTATCATTATTCAATTTAGCATTACCATTAAAAGTTTCAAAAATATGACTTAGGTAAATTTTAGAGTGTTTTTAATAACATACCAATTATTTAAACCCTAAACTCTAATTTTTATTTAAGTTTATATACTAATTATTATATTCTATAAATATTGTATTATTTATCATTATTGATTGCGATAATAATATTATAAAATTTAAAACTATGACTTAGGTAAATAAAATTAGTAATTTAATAGCATACTCGATTATCATCTTAATTTATAAATTTAACATTATTCTAATATCATATTTTAAATTTTTGATAATTTTAGTTTATAATAGAAATTTAGTAGTATGATTTAATAATTTTAATTTGAAAAGTGTTACATTGTAATTTGAAAATTAGTATTTCATGTAAAACGTAAAACCTAATTACGCGTATTTAAGGTTACGGGCCTTAAACGGTAAGAAAAAAATTGGTCGCGCTACCTTTTATTAAACATTAAATAACTTATTAACAATTACATATGAAATAATAAAAGGTATGAAGAATGCTTTGAAAAAAAAACAAGAATGTATCGCCGCTCATCAAATGAGCGGCGACACATAAAGACAAAAGCTTCGCCGCTTCATGAGCAGCGAAGCGTTTTTTTTTAAAAAAAAATCAAACCAAAATAAATGAAAATTAAAACTCTTTTTATTAGTAGCCTCACCTCTCAATTGCGGCGACCGCTTATTTAGCAATCTCCCCCCCATCCCACATAGCCCCAATTTTCTGAACTTTTTCAATTTTGACAATATTCTTAAAAAATCGCTTTTACAATACCACTTACTTTTTACTATTTATCATTTACCATTTACCACTTATTATTTACTATTTACTATTTACTATTTAACATTTACCATTTACCATTTACCACTTATTATTTACCACTTACTATTTACTATTTACTATTTAACATTTACCATTATTTACCTTTTATTTCTCATTCGCCTAAAAGACTACTACCTCTATAAAATTATTTCTAAAATCCGTCAACAAATAATCTTTAAAAAAAATTTCTTTAATAACCATAAAAGACTAACCTTATCATTTGACTATTAAATAATCTTAAATGTAAATATTAATTCGCCTGTCAACGACTATTAAATCTTAAAAACTATCACCTTTTATTCATTTGACCATTAATATCAATAAATAATCATTTAATAGTATATTTTACTATTAGTATTCATTATTAATTCGTCTAAAAGACTACAGCAAACCTTAAATAAATCATAAATAAAAGACTATTGTAAATCATAAATAAAAGATTACTGCAAACTATAAATAAATATCTCATTCCAAAATTAAATAAATGTAAAGCAGCATAATATTTAGAACTCAACATAACTGCAAATATTATAAAATTATTATAACAAAATTATTAAATAAACTAACCTTGTCAATGATATATCGTTTCTTTATAAAATTTCTTTCCGATCCACCCCTCAAATTGTAATGTTGCTTTCCTGAATCCTTGTCTTAATCGATCAGTTATCCTCGAAAATCTAGGAGAAATATGAGATGAGGACCACCAGAAAGAGAAAAATACAAGAAAAATTTGTGAAAACAATGAAGAAGAAGATGAGGATCACACCAGAAAGAGAAAAGTCGTGAAGGAAGTGGGTTTTCTCAAGTAAATATATAGAAAAGAGAGAAAAGTTAAGGTTATCCGTGAAGATGGGACAGAATAGTTATTGTCGGCAAACAAATAATTGTAGTACTGCTTTGACTACAAATTGTTTTTGACTAAATACTGAACTTTGATTAGTTTAGTTTTAAAAAAAAATTAGTGCATGGCCGTTAGCTTTTTTTATAAAGAAATAATAAGAGCATCAGTGACAACCATTGGATATGTTGGGTAGGTGGTATTGACGGTGGAAAAACTGTCGCCGCAATCGAGATTTGCGGTTTTATTTTAAAAATATTCTTTTTCAGTTAAAAAAATTAATTTTTGCGCAAATCAAGCCTTTTCACTTTAAAAGAAAATATTTTGGCCGATAACATCCGTTGATCACATCACAACGGTGGAAAAAAATAAAAAATTTTGACGCCGCAAATCAAATTTGCATAAAAAGTCACCTTGGGCCTCCTGTCCGTATGAGGCAAATAATTTGGATCTCAGCAGGAAAAGTCAAAAAGTAGTCCTGACGTCCTGTCAAGTCATCGTCAGGCTTGTCGGTGTCGGCAACCTTTTGCCGCTCATCTAATGAGCAGCGAAAGCTTGGAGGAAAAAAAATTGAAGAAATTATACAAAATCACAGCAACTAAAAATAAATACAAATTAATTCTAATTTTATTCATAGCCGCTTACCTAAAATGCGGCGATCCTTAAACCAGAACCCCCTCTCGAATACCCCCAATTTTTTAAACTTTTTCAATTTTAACAATATTCTTAGAAATTCGCCCAATAGCTTTTGTACCATATTATTCCCCTATCTATTCTGTTCCTTTTTTTCAAAGAGCCCCCATCTATTCAGTAATTACTTTATAAACAGATAATTTCGCCTGGTTTCAATATCAACAATGTCTGAGTTATTAATTAGTTTCCTAAAAGAGTTATCAATCAGCTCGTACAATTATTGAAGAATAACAACTTTTATTTTATCGATTACCTATTTGTGTTTGATATAATTCAAAATGGAATTGATGCAAATTCATTATTATGATTTGTTTGTGGGAAAAATAATGAGTTGTTTGTTTTGTATATTCTAGAATGTATATATGATAGCTTCACACAACTATATTTGAACTCAAAACCCGAAAAAGGCTGGTTTGATCGCCCAAGCAATTACTTTTCAGCCAAAACTGAAATGGCATATATTTATTAGCACATAATCCTTCTTTTTAAATTGATTTAAAAAAAAGATCGATACATAGATGTAGCGTATGAAATAAATCTTTTCCAAGAAAATTCGAGGGAAAGTATAATACACTGTCACGAACACCCCAACCCAACCCCCCCCCCCCCCCCCCCCACACACACACACAAAAAAAACCAAAAAAAAAATTATCCCATTAAGAAATATGCTTATTATGAACAAGAATAGGGGAAGATTTTAAGTTCTTTAATTTCTTCTATTGATGTACATGATATACAGAGATAGTTTTTTTCTTCTCTAATGAACGGGAGGAGAGAAAACACTGTAATTACCATCATATGAGATACATAGGACTCATTCCTATAAACATATATGTTGTTAAAACTGTGAAGTCAATAATCAAATTATTTAAGGCCCTTCTGTCAACTGCCATGTATTCTATGAAAGAATCAAAAGTTAAATGAGATTCCTGTTAAAACCCATCTTCCAACCAGTATACTGAATTCTTGTAATGGTAGCAGCCATTTCTACAGCTGCTTAGCATTGTTGCATTGTTTACCAGCCAAAAATCATGCCATACTACTTGGCAATGGGAGGCTCCCCCAACCACTTCGCACGATAGCCTGTTCCTTTACAATCAGAGCAGCGCATGGAACCCTGAAACACGAGGATGAACATTCTGTAAGGTGATAATTGATTTTGGAAGCACAAAATACAATTACATTATCTAAAAGTCAGCATATTCAGATCTCAGAATCCATAAATTACCTTTCCTGCACAGATAACGCAGCTAGTATTCCGTGATGGTACTTGACACAACATGTTGTCACCAATAATGAAGAAACCAGTACCATTGCACCACTTGCAGTCTACATGCCCATTCGAATTGCAAGAAGAGCAAGCCACAGGTCTTGGTTGCTGAAAGCGAGAGTAGGTGTATCAGGCAAGAACTCAAATACAGACACAAGGACTCCAGCATAACTAAAAGAATCCATTGAACAGACATCAAATTGACTAGTTTCTCCAGAAATCAGGAGTCATGCTCGATGAAAACATCTGCTACAAAATTGGAGTCATATAATAATTTTCACAATAAGGGTTTCCTTTGTTGTTTGTCAATTGATTCTGTCATAATCAGACCAAAGCATTCTAACATTTTTAATCTGCAAGCTGACATGCCAATGTGATTGATATCAAAAAATTTCATTCCTACTCAATCTTTATGCTAAATATATGAGCAAGAAAAATGACCATTCAATGCTTAGACTTTGGAAGCTACCAATAAACGTCTTATTTACCTACCCAAAAAAAAAAGATGCAGATTTATTACAGCTAGAGGAAGTGACATTAGCTTTTCCAGCTTCAGAAGGTTTACTAACAGAATAGAAAACATGATGAAACTTAAGTCACATAAGCTAAGCACCTATGGAGTGAGTGAGTTTTAAACTTGCAGTCAAGGGCATGGCATTCATGTTAAGGTAGAAAACCTGCACAAAGTAAGAATATTTATCATCCTCCCACCCCCCAAAACAAAACACGACCAAAAAAAAAAAAAAAAAAAAAAAAAAAAACCATTCTCTCTCACATTCTTATCTTTCCTTCAAACCTGCAGCACTGGTAATGCTGTGCTCAGACCTGATTTCTTGAGCCCTAAAGGAGCCCCAAGATTCCAACTACTCTGCATATCTCTCTCTCTCTCATATCTTTCCTCCCAATCTCAAAAACTTGCACTGCTATCTTCAAACCTGATTTTTAGAGCCTCTATAGAGCCCCAAGATTCCAACTACTCTGCATTTATCGCATTCTCTTCTTTCATGTATTATGTTTTCCTACTAGCACTCCTGCTTCGGTTAAACCTCTTTTTTGACCCTAGATACAGCCCTAAGACTCCTACTCTTCCAATTCCTACTGAAAAGTAAGCTACATTTTTTCTTGAGTACTCATCTGAACAAACTTAAACCCTGGGGGGGTTATCAGAGGTTCATACACAACCTAGAAACCCTCGTCTAGCTGCAGAGTAGAGAAAACTCCGAGCAACCAGCTCCATTCCTGAACCTCTAGGCATTAAACTCATTGCAAATTGGGAATTCTCACTCAGCACCCGCCTTTATTCATCTAGCAAGCTGGCAAACTCCCGAATTACTAATCTATCTTCTGTTAAAAATGGAAATGCAAAAGTAAGGATACTTTCTTGC
>NW_020863254.1:0-11029 GCF_003713205.1 Coffea eugenioides | reverse complement strand
TTATTTTGTCTAGCCAAAGACTTTAAAGAAAGGCGCTTTTGGGAGGCAACCCAATTGTTCATTTTAATTGTTTGTTCAATTCCGTGTGGTAGTTTAGAGGTGTTCTCCTTGAATTCGACTAATTTTGGGTTTCAGTTTTCGTTTTTGCCGATTTATAGGTGCCCTTCAGTTTTGACGTGCCCGCGTGATGACGTGCAGGAAGCTCACAATGAGAATCGTCCGAAAGCCACAGTGAAACGCGACTAGAAAACGCGAGTTGAAGGCGCGTTTTCAATCGCGTTTACATTCCTGCGAGATTTGTGCACAAAACCGGACCCGACTTATACGATGTAAAACGCGAGCGTGCGTGAACGTGCATTTGTATTGAGTACAGGATATAAAGTAATCAGCCACTTTTGCGTAAGGCCGCCCGTTTCAATCCCGCCAGCTTGTGTATTGCCAGATGCCCAAAAGATCTTGTGAAGGAAACAGCCCTGATCCTCTATATAGAGGAGTACGATTAGGGAAAGGTGAAGCGAGTGAACATGATGAGAATTGAGAGTGCTTAGTAGCAAATGAACCTAGAGAAAATGCACATCAAAGTCGAGTGGTACGGCGGGACGAATGGGACTCACTAATTTCCACGACTTTATCTTTTCCCTGTTGAATTAGAAGGAATGAACTAGCGTTGCTTAAGGCTATTTTGTCAGCCACACTCGCCTCGTTTTCCCTTACCTTAAAGGGGGACCTCTCACAGCAAAACGAGCATACCTTATAACTCACAGCGCATGAGGATCGCAAAAATACAACCTAACAATGAAGGCGAGACACAAGGGATTGGAGGAAGCAATGCCAAATATCTGCTAGAAAACCCTCCAAGAAAAATGCCACATGAGAATGTAGTGAAACATTTCGCAGCAGTAGTTCGATCATATCTAGCGCGAAATCGGTCCGCTAAGTGGTATGTGTCCCAACAAAGCTTCTCAGAAACGCCGATTTCAGGCTCCATTTTCTTCACTGTCCTTGCGTTAGTTTCTCGACGGTTACAGTGAGCTTTTCGCTCGCGCAATGGTCAACGTCGATTGCCTCAATGTCCTGCATGGACAATATGTGCGGCAAAGTGTTCTCTTCTTTCTTAACCCATAGACTGTTGCACCTCTTGCCACCTCGCCCTCCATTCAACTAGCCCCGATTCAGGGTAAAGTGTGGTTGCTTTTCCCTCTCCACTTTTGCCTTCTACTTTTTGTCACATTGAGAACAATGTAGGAGATTTAGGTGTGGCGGGAGCAGTATGGTGCTTAGTGTCTTTTCATTCATTTTCTTTTTCCTTCTTATTTTAGTGATTAGCTCGTAGTGTGATGCACATAGGTGTTGGATTAGTTGCACTGCTATTTCTGCTATGCCCAAGTTGTGTAATGATAAAAGGGTACCCCCCAAGTTAGATGTGGTTGAATCCCAAAAACATCTCCCTTTGGTGAATATCCCAATTATTGTTTTTACTCTTATAATTTTGGTTAAATTTCTACGGCATAGGAATGATTATTGGCATTTTCCCGTGTGAAGTGTGGCTCACCTGGTATTACTTAGTTCTCCATGTATGTTGAAAAATAGGCTCAGCCTCGAGCATTTCCTTCGTTCTATGTTATGAGTTTGTCGAGTTATAGCTATGAATTGGAAACCTTGACTGTCTGTAGTGGTAGTTAATAACTCGTAAGGGTAAGAAAAATAGCCAGGTGGTGACGTGCATTTCACCCATTCAATATTTCATTTATGCCTATTAAAAAGCAAAGTAGACATTTGCCAATCACCTTAATAAACACGTAGCACATTAACACTTAGCATTCTCGACTAAATCCAAATGAGCTCCTAATTACAAGGCAAATTATTAACACGTAGCAACAAAAAGCAAGCAAATCAATCAATACCCGGGAATCGATGACAACTTAAAGTGATTGATTCATACAGTAAACACGTGTTGTACTAACTTCTAATAGACGATAACCGTATAGGGTCACGTGGCCCGATAGAAAGCCCTGAGGAGGTTGGAGGAAAGAAAAAATGGAACAAAAAATGCTACTCCCAAGCCCCTTATCTATTTACAAGCCAAGAGGTGTTACACATACCCCACGCGGCTCCTTCATCTGGCCAATGTTTGGAGTTCGTCCGTCAAAAGCTTCAAAATGGCTAGCGACTTAGTCTTTTGTTACTTATGCAAAAAAAAAAAAAAAAAAAAAAAAAAAAAAAAAAAAAAAAAAAAAAAAAAAAAAAAAAAAAAGAGAGAAAAGTAGAAAAAAATGTGAAAAAAATTGAAGATTGTGTTAGTGTGTAATAAAAGTCAGCTTGCCGAATTATGGATTTAATGTTGAGATTTTGGTTAATAGTTGGACCATTTGCTGATAACTGTTGTGTGTCATTCCTTTTTCTTAGATTAGTTAACCTGGAATTAGAGGCATTTGTGGTTTAGAAGCTAACCGGAGTGATGTTTCTTGGACTTGACCATTGATGCTTGAATATTATTTTTCTTGGTATCTTGGCAATTTGTTGGATAGAGCAATAGCCACTATCAAATATTGGTGTTTGTTTCTTGTTCTCATGCTTGAGGACAAGCATGGTTTAGGTGTGGGAGGAATTGATAGGGTGTTAATTGTTGGTATTTTAATTATTAATTTTCCCTTCTATCCCTGACAAATATTGTGTTAATTGCTGATATTTACTCATATTTGGTATCGGGACTTAATTTCAGGAATGAAGCAGAAAACTACCAAAAAGGAGGGACTTTATGGAGAATATGGAGACTTCTAAGGGTTTCAATCCTTAGGCCTTGGATTGGTGGGGACCACAAAGCTATAAGTCATTTGGGCTCTTAAAAGAAAGCAACGTAGAGAGACTTGGAAGAAGGAGTAATTTTGGAGACTTTGTCCACATGTGTGGGGACCACCGGAGATAGCTTTTAGTCATCTTACTTTTGGCTTTTTAAGGAGAGGACGTACAGAAGCAAGGGGGGACCTCTAGTTTAGCTTTTTAGTTTAGTTCTAGTTTCCTTTCTCTGGACTGGCCTCTGACACACGCCAGGTGTTCGACAATATTTCCCAACGGGAAAAACATCTTTTATTCCTTGCTTTCTAGTAAAAACGCAATGCCTTTGCAATCCAGTACTTTTGGCTGCAATTCAACTATGAGGAGTGGCTAATTTCTTCATCTAGTCAGAGGTTAAATCGAAGCTTTGGTTCGACAAAACTGTGAGATCGAATTGATTTCCCTACGTTCTTTAATTTGCAAGTGTTTATATATTTCCTGTTCACTTATGCATATGATTATTTCTTGCAATTAAATACTTGATCACTGTTTAATTGTGTGAGTAATTAACAGCCATCTAAGCGTGCTCAATCCGTAATTGTTGGGTAGTTTTAGTGGCAATGTGGCAAGTGATATGATTCAATTGTAGTAGAAACTTTTGAGTCGTTGTTAGCGGAAATATATGATATAGCTAAATAAACCGATTGCGTGCGTGTGTTTTTGTTTTGGTTATAATTGGTGGCGCAAGTCTAATGATTAATGCTGTCAATTAGGTTTAAATCCTAAGAGCGTGTTTTAGGAGGACTGCTTAATTGGCTAGGGCAATAACTAACAGAGCTTGTTGTGGTTATCGAATGCATAAGGTAGGCAGGTTTGTCAGAGCCTTGTTGACTACGCATAACCAGTTTAATTTGTAAATCGAAAGATTTTATCTCTGCATCTGTGATCAGTGATTTCGAACCTAAGTGGAGATTATAACCTTTGACTAGAGATTTTCCTTCGTCAATTTACGTTTATAATTTTTAATTTGAGGCAATTAAATTAGACAGTTCCATATCAACCTTCCCCATTTTTTAATTTAATGATTTACATTCATAATCAAAATAATTCCAAGTTCCGCTGTGGATTCGACCCCTGCTCGCTGGCTATATTCGAATTTTTTGTCTTTCACTGTAATTAATACACTTTGGTATAATCGGGAGTCAAGCAAACTCTGGCACAAGGGTGAAGCTAGTAACCCATTGCACAGCCTAAGTCCCTGCTCCAGTACCATAGTGGACTTAATTCGTGACTTAAGAGTAGGAATTTTATTTTTGCTGGTTTGACACCCAACAGTAATGGATGAAAGTCATAAAAAATTAATACTTTATGGGTCATTTCTTTTTTTTAAAAAATATTTAATTTATATTAAATAAATAACCTATCGATTTCCTTTTTACAAGAATATTACTGTAACACTTTTTGAATTTTACTTACAAATATTGATATATTTATCACAAATTAAATGTTTAAAAGTAAAATACCCGTAAAGAGCCGGTATTTTAAATGAGTAATGCGTGTTTGCTCATAAATTATACTCCTTAAAGTTTATTAATTATTAATTAATTTATAGTACTTTGTCATTCATTGGACATGTAGTACAAAGGGCAAATCTGGTACAAAATTCTAATTTCACTCCCTAAAATAATATTTTAATCGTTTGGACTAAATTTGCAAAGGATTAGTAACCTCAAGGGAGGTCAGTATAATTTTTCAAACCACAGGGGAGGTCAGTGCAAATGTCAGAAACCTCAGGGGAGGTTTCTGCAATTATCCCTAGAAAAAAAGTCAACAAAAATGTTGTCTAATTGGTGCTAACAAGTAAAGTGAGCTGGCTGCTTTAGGACCTGTTCATTTATTTTATTTTCCAGAAAATATTTTCAAGAAACTTCTTATGACTTTCCCGGATGACATCGCTTTCTAATTGGTTATCTTCAATTCAACTTCTTTTCTTTACTGGAAAAATCTCACGTAGACCAGCTTGTGGAAAGAACATATGTTTGGTGGGGTGAAAGATGAATGGGTCTGTTGATTATTATCTTCCTGTCCAGATTGAGATAGACTAACTAGCAGTGATGTGCTCCTTCTGTAAAGTAAAGATTTGAGGTAATATTCATTCATTTCTTCCCACTCAACACAAAAATTTTGAGGGGCTTATTCATTCATTATTTCATTTCTTCCCACTCAGCACCAATATTTGCAGGGGCTTATTCATTCATTTCGTCCCACTCTTTATCTTTTTCCTTGCTAAGAAGCTACTCTATAATCTGCATAATACATAGCAAGCAATGGCTTTAAAGCACACCCCATATCATGCAGCTATGCTCTTGTCTAGCCTTCTGATAATTTCTTCGTCACAATTTTTATGTGTCAAAGCTCTCAACTATAATTCAGCTGCCTCTCTTTCCACTTCATGGCTTAATCACCCCAGTCAGATGGTCAATAATACAGAATTGGCTTTTGTGACACCAATCCTTTTGAGAAAAACAAATGGACCGTGGTTCATGTGCGGCTTCTACTGTAAAATGGATGGTAGGTCATGCCTCTTTGGAGTCCTTATTTTCCAAAATTTGAATACAACTTATCTGCAATTCCCACAACTAGTCTGGTCTGCTAATAGAAACACTCCTGTTCAAACTCATGCTGCTTTGCAACTCACGCAAGATGGAGATTTGGTTTTGAAAAATTTTGATCACACTGTAGTCTGGTCCAGCAACACGGGAGGAAAGCCTGTTTCAGGATTAAACTTGACTGAAACAGGAAACCTTGTGCTCTTTGGAAAAAATAACGAGACCATTTGGCAATCTTTTGATCATCCTACCGACTCGTTGCTCTGGGGACAGAAATTAATTCCAGGGCAGAAATTAAGAGCTAGTGTTTCAGAATCAAACATGAGTGAAGGTTTGTTCTCTCTTTCTGTTACCCCCGATGGCTTGTTGGCTTATATGGAGTCCAATCCACCTCAAAGATACTATACATCCAGATTTCATGAGGGTCATTCTTTCGAATTCAACAAAGGAAGATTATATGGATGGGATATTCCTTATAGTTCCTCTTCTCAATTCCTGAAGTTCGAGCCTGATGGGCATCTAAAGGTTTATCAGTGGGATGGAATGCATTGGAGACAGGTTGCTGATCTTTTGAGTCCAGAAGCTGGTGATTGTGGATATCCAACGGTATGTGGAAAGTATGGAGTCTGCAAACATGGGCAATGTGGTTGTCCTGATGCAGCCAACTATCAGTCAAACTTTTTTAGGCAAATCGATTCTAGGCATCCAAATCTTGGATGTTCAGCACTTACTCCAATTTCTTGTGACTACGCCAAAGATCAGAGTTTTCTAGAGCTTAAGAATACATATTACTTTGCGTTTGAATCAAGTTTGTACAGTCATGGAACAGGGTTAGATGAATGCAAAAATAGCTGCCTGAACAACTGTTCATGTAAAGCAGCTCTATTTGCATACGATGGCAATGGTACTTCAGAAGGAGGTTGTTTATTACTGAATGAAGTATTCTCTATCATCAATAACGAGAATCACGCAGTATCAGTTCACAACACAACCCTGTTTGTTAAGGTTTCTAACGTCAAGAATTCAAGGCAGAGCAAGGTTGCGTTGGTATTGACTCTAGGAGCTTTTTCTGCTTCGCTTTGCGTTGTTGGGTGTTGCCTCTTTCTTTTCAGGAAAAGATTAAAAGAATTGAAGGAAATTGAAATGGATTTGCTTGACCACTTACCAGGAATGCCTAAAAGATACTCGTATGAGATGTTGAAAAAAACAACAGAAAATTTCAGCAGGAAACTTGGGCAAGGAGGATTTGGTTCTGTCTATGAAGGAATACTTGACAATGGCACCAAAATAGCAGTAAAATACCTTGATGGTTTTGGCCAGGTGAAGGATTCATTTTTAGTGGAAGTAAACACAATAGGTAGCATTCACCATATTAATTTGGTGAAACTTGTTGGATATTGCTCTGAAAAGTCACACAGGCTTCTGATTTATGAATACATGGCTAATGGATCTCTTGATACCTGGATATTTGGTGGTACAGAAAAATCTCCTCTTCCATGGCATACAAGAAGAAAAATCATCTTGGACATTGCTAAGGGATTAGCTTATCTCCATGAAGAGTGCTATCAGAAAATAATCCACTTTGATGTAAAACCCCAAAACGTTCTCTTAGATCAAAATTTCAATGCAAAAGTTTCTGATTTTGGATTGTCAAAGCTTCTTGAAAAGGATCAAAGTAGAGTTGTTACAAGGATGAGAGGAACGCCGGGTTACTTGGCTCCCGAATGGCTGCACTCTGCAGGTATGACAGAAAAAGTTGATGTTTACAGCTTTGGCGTTGTCATCATGGAAATTATTTGTGGGAGGAAGAATGTGGATTGGTCAGTGACAGGGGAGAATAGTCACCTGCTCGGTGATTTCAAGAGAAAATCACTCGAAGAGAGACTTCAGGACATTGTTGACAAGAAAAGTGAGGATATGCTGATCCACATGGAGGAAGCTATTGATATGATGAAGATTGCTGCATGGTGTCTGCAGAGTGATATGACCAGGAGGCCTTCAATGTCCCTGGTAGTTAAAGCATTGGAAGGTTTGGTGACTGCTGAAACCAATATAAACTACGACTTCACAAATTCATCAGTAGTCAACATGGTGACAACTGCTGCTGAAGAAAAGGAAGCTGTTGATGATGCTACTCCATTGTTGCCTTCAGTTTTATCTGGACCGAGGTAGGCAAGAGCTAAAGAGTCTATGATCTTTAGCCAAAAATCTTGCACACAGTAATGTACAGACTTTTATATTTAGAGATCCAGCTGCAGTTTTCCAATTGTTACCGTCTGAACATTATGGGAAGGCAAATCTCTAGTTCAGCTTGTGGTTTATGTACTGATATTTGGTGATACAAAAGGCACAACATCTTGTTTCCTGGAGCTGGGTGCCAATATTTTTATACTTCAGAAACAATGAGATGTTGTGCTCAATTTAACTTTATGCTGTATGATTCAGGTGCATATTGCTTTTTCCACTTGTTTTTCTTCATCAAGATATCAGGGTATTATCCACAATGCAAGATGAATTTGGTTCTCAAATGGTTATACAAATAGCTAATGCTATTATTCTCTTTCGGCACTTGTAAGAGCAAGCTAAATGATGCTTGCTGCAACTTTATATTACCATCCCATCCTAACCTAAATTGTTGCAAATATAGTTTGGTTTTATTCCTCAGTCTTCAAATTCACCATCACAAGTTTTTATGCATTCATAAATCTCATGACAATCTAGTTTAAATATGCAGATGTCAGAACGGCATAATTATGTTGTTAGATGGCTTCTCTGGAATTAAATAGTTGTATAATTTGGGAAATGATACACCCCAAAAGAAAGCTCTATGGCAAATTTTCTATTTCGGCAATTTGTAAAATTAAACTCCTCTAGACCCTTTTCAACCAAAATTTCTTTTTTTTTTTTGGGGTTACCATCCTATAATTAATAGATCCCACTGAACTTGTCTTAAATTTAAAAATAAATAAATAAACTATAAAGAAATTAAGTGGACAGCTCGAATGATATTCCAAGTCGCCTACTCTTTCGGTGGTGTAAAGGATGAATAGCTCTGTGTCTTCCTGTTCTGATTGAGATTGCTCTGACTAGCATTTTTGTGCTCCCCATGTAATCATTTGAGGTGCTTACTCGTTCATTTCTTCCCAACCTTTATCTTCTTCCTAGCTAAGAACCTGCTCTACAATCTGCACAGTACAAATCAACAAATGGCTTTCAAGCACAAACCATATCATGCAGCTGTACTCCTGTCTAGCCTTTTGATAATTTCTTCTTCAAAATTTTTGGGTGCCAAAGTTCTCAACTATAGTTCAACTGCCTATCTTTCCACTTTATGGCCTAATCACCCTAGTCAGATGGTGAATACTACAGAAATGGCTTCTGTGACACCAATCCTCTTGAGAAAAACAGATGGACCGTGGTTCATGTGTGGCTTCTACTGTAATATGGATGGTAGCTCATGCCTCTTCGGAGTCCTCATTTTCCAAAATTTGAATTCAGCTTATCTGCAATTCCCACAGCTAGTCTGGTCTGCTAACAGAAACAATCCTGTTCCAACTCATGCTGCTTTGCAACTCACGCAAGATGGAGATTTGGTTTTGATAAATTTTGATCTCACCGTGGTGTGGTCCAGCAACACGAGAGGAAAGCCTGTTTCAGGCATAAACTTGACAGACACAGGAAACCTTGTTCTCTTTGGCAGAAACAATGAGACGATTTGGCAATCTTTTGATCATCCTACTGACTCATTGCTCTGGGGACAGAAATTAGTTCCAGGGCAAAAATTAAGAGCTAGTGTTTCAGAATCAAACATGAGTCAAGGTTTGTTCTGTCTTTCTGTTACCCCTGATGGCTTGATGGCTTATATGGAGTCCAATCCACCGCAAAGATACTATACATCCAGATTTCATGAGGGTCATTCTTTCGAATTCAACAAAGGAAGATTATATGGATGGGATATTCCTTATAGTTCCTCTTCTCAATTCCTGAAGTTCGAGCCTGATGGGCATCTAAAGGTTTATCAGTGGGATGGAATGCATTGGAGACAGGTTGCTGATCTTTTGAGTCCAGAAGCTGGTGATTGTGGATATCCAACGGTATGTGGAAAGTATGGAGTCTGCAAACATGGGCAATGTGGTTGTCCTGATGCAGCCAACTATCAGTCAAACTTTTTTAGGCAAATCGATTCTAGGCATCCAAATCTTGGATGTTCAGCACTTACTCCAATTTCTTGTGACTACGCCAAAGATCAGAGTTTTCTAGAGCTTAAGAATACATATTACTTTGCGTTTGAATCAAGTTTGTACAGTCATGGAACAGGGTTAGATGAATGCAAAAATAGCTGCCTGAACAACTGTTCATGTAAAGCAGCTCTATTTGCATACGATGGCAATGGTACTTCAGAAGGAGGTTGTTTATTACTGAATGAAGTATTCTCTATCATCAATAACGAGAATCACGCAGTATCAGTTCACAACACAACCCTGTTTGTTAAGGTTTCTAACGTCAAGAATTCAAGGCAGAGCAAGGTTGCGTTGGTATTGACTCTAGGAGCTTTTTCTGCTTCGCTTTGCGTTGTTGGGTGTTGCCTCTTTCTTTTCAGGAAAAGATTAAAAGAATTGAAGGAAATTGAAATGGATTTGCTTGACCACTTACCAGGAATGCCTAAAAGATACTCGTATGAGATGTTGAAAAAAACAACAGAAAATTTCAGCAGGAAACTTGGGCAAGGAGGATTTGGTTCTGTCTATGAAGGAATACTTGACAATGGCACCAAAATAGCAGTAAAATACCTTGATGGTTTTGGCCAGGTGAAGGATTCATTTTTAGTGGAAGTAAACACAATAGGTAGCATTCACCATATTAATTTGGTGAAACTTGTTGGATATTGCTCTGAAAAGTCACACAGGCTTCTGATTTATGAATACATGGCTAATGGATCTCTTGATACCTGGATATTTGGTGGTACAGAAAAATCTCCTCTTCCATGGCATACAAGAAGAAAAATCATCTTGGACATTGCTAAGGGATTAGCTTATCTCCATGAAGAGTGCTATCAGAAAATAATCCACTTTGATGTAAAACCCCAAAACGTTCTCTTAGATCAAAATTTCAATGCAAAAGTTTCTGATTTTGGATTGTCAAAGCTTCTTGAAAAGGATCAAAGTAGAGTTGTTACAAGGATGAGAGGAACGCCGGGTTACTTGGCTCCCGAATGGCTGCACTCTGCAGGTATGACAGAAAAAGTTGATGTTTACAGCTTTGGCGTTGTCATCATGGAAATTATTTGTGGGAGGAAGAATGTGGATTGGTCAGTGACAGGGGAGAATAGTCACCTGCTCGGTGATTTCAAGAGAAAATCACTCGAAGAGAGACTTCAGGACATTGTTGACAAGAAAAGTGAGGATATGCTGATCCACATGGAGGAAGCTATTGATATGATGAAGATTGCTGCATGGTGTCTGCAGAGTGATATGACCAGGAGGCCTTCAATGTCCCTGGTAGTTAAAGCATTGGAAGGTTTGGTGACTGCTGAAACCAATATAAACTACGACTTCACAAATTCATCAGTAGTCAACATGGTGACAACTGCTGCTGAAGAAAAGGAAGCTGTTGATGATGCTACTCCATTGTTGCCTTCAGTTTTA
>NW_020863253.1:0-12780 GCF_003713205.1 Coffea eugenioides | reverse complement strand
TTGAAGAAATTCCTTTCTTCTTTGCAAGGAGAGGGCCGGCCATAAGAGGTAAGAAAATGGTGATTTTTGTGCATTTTTTTGATATTTAAACCTTTGGTCAAAAAAAGTCAAGAAAGTGAATAGTGTTTCTTAAAGTCCAACAAATGGGAAGGTGACACTTGTCACCTCCATAAATGCATCCTTATCATTCTTTTCTCTCTCTCACATCAATCACTTCACACACACTACTTATCTTTTAACACCCGATAAAATTTTCACTGTATCCGAAACTTAACCTTATTGGCCGAATTTTTCCAAACTTTTCGCACTAGTGGGTCCCACGTCCAAAATATATTCTTAATTTTCTAAAAACTCACCAATACTAGAAAAATCATCTAAAAACTATAATTACTCATAAAATCTACCAGAAAAATATTCCTAGGCCCGAAAATGCAGAAAACATGCAATTAAGGGGAAATAAACCCTAGGAAAATAATTAGGGTTTTACGGGTTCTCACAAATAGCATCTCAAGACATTTCTAGTATTAAAGATAAAAAGGGTGAAGGAAGTTCTCGTGATACTAAAGGGAAACGTAAAGAGATTTGTGAAGATGAATTTGCTATGGAGGATAAAGAGAGGAAAAAAAGAAAGAATGGACACTTCAAGAAGAGATGCGTAGCTACTAAGTGTGAAGCATGTAACAAAATTCATACGGGATTATATTATTTGAAAATTGGTGCATGTTTCAGATGTGGCTAACTCGGATATCAAGTGAGGAACTGCCCAAGACAAATGAATTTCAGGATGGTGAAGCAGTTGTAATAGTCAGAGTTAGCAATTAGTGAGGTTTTGCCTGAAATAGTTGTATTTATTGAACTATGTGTTACACAAATTTTATGTAGTAAGTTGTATCTCTGTTGGAAACAGTGAACTTGGAGCCTAATGTTTTGATTAGTGACATAAAATGTCTGTGGTTGGGTAGCGTTGAATCTCTATCCATGAATTAATTATCATAATTTAGTCTTGAATTTAAACGAGAATTCTTCATTTATGGTTCGAAAGGAAGAAATTTTGATTAGAAAGAGGGATTCGGATCTAGTGGTACAAATGTAAAAATGAGAGGTACCTTATGTTGTGGATGATTGGTCAACGTACAGTGTATAAGTTTAAGAATTAACAAGAGTAGTAACCAAGTTTCAACCCTCCTTTTCACCTTTTGATACCCTTATTGATCTTTCTTAGCATGTTAATTTAGCCATTGTGTTATTAAGATTTTCTTTCTAGATAGATTGTGGTAGTGGCATGAGTGAGGAGAAGCTCTTGAGAAGTAGAAGAAAATACTGTAGAATTTGGTTTTGTGAGCAAAGGAGAGAATTTTAAGAACGTAATTTTCTTAAGGGGGAGAGAGTGTGAGGACCCGAAAATTTCCTTATTTTATATTATTTCTTCGAATACATTTTCTATACTTTACTTTATTACCTTAATTTTCTAGATATATTTATGAGTGAGTCAATTTTTTAAATCATTTTCCTTGTATACGTTAGTTCATGTTAAGTTCGTAGCACATTATGGAAGTGGGACCCGCGAATGTGGTAAGTGCGATCAATTTTTGAAGACTAGGTGGATTTTGCATATAGGGACATTAGTTTATAAGGTGCTAAGGGATAATTAGAGGTTAGCTAGATAGATAGCTTTGGAAGACAAAGAGATGAGAACAAACCTTAAGTAGCCAAGTGTCGCGAAATCTTTGGAGGTTGGACTTTGACCAAGACTTTCTTAACTTTACTAAAACCAAATTTTGACCAAAATTTCCTTCCATTTCTTCCTAGCTTGGCCGAAATTTGGAGAGGAGAAAAAAGAGAGTAAACTTCATTTTAAACCTCACATTCTTGCTTGAATCTTGAGTTTCAACCATTGATTTTGCAAACTACTGCATAAAAGTTGATCACTAAGGATGCTTAAGGATTTTGGTGGAGTGATTTGGGAGGAGAAAGGTCTTGGCAACCTCTTTGCATAGGGTTCTAAGGTATTTATGGCAAGAAACTTTCCTCTACTTCAAATATTTGCAAACTAGTGGTTTAGGGTTGCAATTTTGGTAGCTTTATGAGAAATTTCATGGTTTAAGGTGATGATATGGAAAAATCCAGCTTTTATGGTGAAATTTCTGCCCTAATATGATGCTTAAGCTGTGGCGACCCCACTTCCCCCTAAGGCAAACCAGAGGGTTGGCGGGCCGTCTGCCTAGCTCTCGCCAGGATTCACGCAAACAATCTCACCCAAATCCTTCCGAAGATTAACCTAACTATTACAATAACGATCTCCCAAAAATAGATCAATTGCTAAAACCACAGTAACTTCAGAGATAACAGCAATTGAAGATAGCCAATCGACGACTCTTAAATACCTCATGCGTTACAACCAGGTAGTAAATTCAAACAACTTCAAAAGTATATATTCATACGACGCAAATATTTACATACGAGCCAAATATCAAAATTAGGGTTTACACTTTTCCAGCTTCAAGTGGTAACCCAAGACAAAAGTACATTGTTTTATTCGAATTACATTACGAACTGCAAATCAAAGTCATAAGGTTTAAATACATTCATAAGCAAATATAAGTAGGCTCAGATTTCTCAAACGTCAAGACCTGTCAAGGAAAACAAATAAACATGGGGTGAGCTAAAGCTCAGTGGTGCCCCAAAACATGCAATCAAATAAAACAAATAACACGTATTGATTTCAACTGAAGTAAACAAATAGGAAAGCGTATAACAGCACAAGGTAGGATACATGGGCTCTCAGGAGCCATTCTCCACGCTTGATCAAAATTTACCGTAGTCGACATTCCGTCAACTCTCACTACTTACGGTCCATGTAGATCTTTTTCTTTTTCTTAACTCCGACACCAATCATACCCCTGTCCCGGGCCTGCACACCAAATAAGAAAGTGGTAATACTCGAGTATACCCTTTGTGAGAGCCCGTAATTTTTCCATTTTAGGGTTTTATTATATTCAATGGCTTGTTTTCTGCACTTTCTGTATCCGGAAAATTTTCTAGATAATTTTTATGAGCAGATATAGTCTTTAGATGATTTTTCTAGTATCAAATAGTTTTTGAGAAATTAAGAGCGTATACCGAACGTGGGACCCACTAGTGCGAAAAGTTCGAAAAAATTCGGCCAACTAGGTTAAGTTTTGGATACTGGAATTAATTTACCGGGTGTTAAGAGATAAGTAGAGGATGCTAAGTGGATTGGTATAAGAGAGACAAAAGTTAGGCAAGCAATTAATGATGGTGACAAGTGTCACCATAGGGTTGGTAGAAACTTTTGACTACTATTCCATGTCTTACCAATTGACTAAATAAGCTAAAAATTTACCAAAAATTCCTCCATTTCCAAGCTCTAGTGGCCGGCCCTCTCTCTCAAGAAAGGAAGAAAGAAAGCTCTCCAAGTTTGCTCCAATCTACCAAATCAACCATTTACTCTTGTTTTTGTTCCATAGAAACCCTTAAGGGAGTGTTTGTGAGTTGTTTTGTGAAGTTATTTGGAAAGCTAAGAGGACTAGTTGCCCTCTTTCTTGTCTTGCTAAGGTAAGTTGAGAAGGACCCCTCTCCTCCCTCTAATGATGCTTAATTCATGATTAGTGGTGGTATAAGATGCAATTTTATGGATTAAATCTTGATTTTTGGTTGAATTGGTGAAGTTTTATAATTATTGGTGATTTTTATGTTTTAATATGAATATGATTATGTGGTCATGTATGATGATTAGAAATGATATTTAAAGAAGCTAGAAGGTGGAAAAAGTGGTTAATTGCAAGAAATTTCTGTTTTGGAAGGAAAATTGGAAAACTAGGGTTCATGTTCCTACATTCTGCCCGGTTTTGTAGCTCATAGTTAGATGCTGAATTGGCCTTCGGTTAAAACATTAAAGTTGTAGGGAATGATATTTTATAGGTGCCTACAAAAGTTTAGGTCAATCGAAGTAGCGTAGCTTGAGAAAAGACGGAATTACCCTTGCTGCCCTGGTTTTACCCGAATTTGGGAATTGCTTCTGTAATTGGTTATTTTGGTTAGGAATGCTTCCGAATTGGTTGTTGAGGCCTTCTGATGAAATGTATCCCTGTTTCTTAGCTTTCAGATGGATTTGGAATTTCTGGATTTGGACTTAGGTAGGCTGACATATGATGTTTGAACCAGAATGCATTCTGTGAATCTGTTTTTCCGGTTCTGGTGTAGTAGACTGCATTTTTGACCTGGTTACACTCAAAACTGGGCTGAGTGACCTTCTGCAATATTGTAGCCCTATCGTTTCGTTTCGAATTGGTTGGTCTTACACTTTCATCCGATAATTGTAGTGCCATTGGCACAAAAACCGTAAAATGACGTCAAAAACTGTTTTTTTCAGGGTTAAAGCTAGTTCCATTTCCGGATTTTTCTGGTTTCCTCTAATGCTTATGTATGCTTGTAGAACCTTATTTTGGTGATATTTGGCTTTGGTTTATGACTCGTTATCGAGTCTCATTGTACTTGTTTGCGTGTCTTAGGGCGTGACGGTGGTTCACGACGTTCCTTTGACGGAAGTGCATGAAATATCACTTTCAAGTTTGGTGAGTGTACTACTCACTTGTGTGTTACTATATGGCTTTGATACTTGAACTGGATGAGTTAAATGTTTGTTGCACCATCGATATTGATTGAAGTGAGGGTGTACTTTATCACTCTCACTTATTGATCATGTTATTGGAATGTTACATGGAATGTTACACGAAATGAAAGTACTTGATTTGGTGTCGCTTGGACGAGTATCCAACGACCATTACTGATACTACTGAGCTCAACCCCATTGGTCGTGAAAATTGACGAGCCATGGGGACTGTTATATGGAATCTTGTAGTAGTGAGACTCTTGATTCCGGTATACTCAAGTATTACCAACTGTCTACTATTTGGATTTCGGGCCCGGTAGGGGTATGTTGGGTGGAAGGAATGGAAGTAAAGTGGAGTCTACGGTTGGTTACTTTGAAACATTGACGGAGAGTCAATGAGGTTCGATCAAGAGTGCAAACGAGGAAAAGGGCTCTTGAGAGCCGCCCGTATCCTTTTACCACCTCTATTGCTGTGTACCTTTGCTTACTTTTGATGTATTGAAATGAAAACCTTGATGCTTATGTGAACTTTGCTGCTTGAGTAGTATTATCTCACTGGGCGTAAGCTCACCCTATTCCTTTTGTTTTCCTTACAGGAAAATAAATACTTTTGGACTGCAATTGATAATTGGTTGCCGAATTGAGCTAGTTGGACATATCTTTTGTATAGCTCATTTATTGAAACCCTAAATGTACTTTTGGGACCGTTTCTCTTTTGATTTGGCAAACCAGACATGTATCTACTTTTGAATACTTTTGTATGCCACTTTGGCTTGTAAATGCTAAATTTCAAGATGTGAATGTTTGCTTGATATTTGGTTGGGTTTTGACGTGTCGGTTACTATTCGTGGCCGACTCCTGTTTCATTTTTTTTATTTTGACATTTTGACTTGTTTACGCGCGTTTGTATATCCCGAAACGTATTAGTCCCGAAACTGAACCGTTAGCCCTGGCGAGAGCTGGGCAGGCAGTCCGCTAACCCCTTTGGTTTTGCCTTAGGGGAAAGTGGGGCTGTCACACCCTTTGGATAAACTAGTCGAGGGATTGACCCAACGACATCACAACACTTTCAGACTAGTCGAGGGATTCACCCAACGACGTCACAACACTTGAGATATTCACGAAAATATTTCACACAAGTCACCACTCGAAAGGCTAGTGTGATAAGGTACACACTGCTCAATTCGATGGATCAAAAACCACTTTGCAATTATCATATATCAAGTCAAGAAAGCACTTTAATCAAATAGTCATAAAACAAGTAGGGACACTCACCAAGAGTGAAGTTCAGATCTCAAGTTGGAAATCGAAATCCGCGTCCTCGCTAAATCCTAGAAAACCAAGTGTTAAACTATAAGTTTTCTATTCAAGTCCTAGGCTTATACATATAAAAGATTATCTAGTATATTACTAGTTTATTTTCTCGAAATAAATCGACAATCCACTTAATATTAAAACTGGTAAAAGTAATAAAATATTTTGTATAGTTTCCAAAAAAAATACTTTTCTTTCTCAACATGCAATTAAAACTACTTTACTTGAATAAGTTTCTTGCCGAGCAAGTTTTCCTCTAGACAACTAGGCGGAAACAAGTTTTTTTTTTTTAAGAAAAGAAAAGGAAATAAAGCAAGACTTAGGGTTTTAGAAACTAGTGAAATTATTTTCTAAAAATAATAGGGCTAGTTCGAGTTAAAGAAAGAAATGTCAAGTCGGCAAAGTTTAGAAAATCCCTCCACAAGAATTTTGAACGTTAGCGTACAATACTAAGTTTTATCGTTCAATACTAGGGTGAAGATATATTTAAATAGCTTGCTTAAAACTTTCTCAAGTTCACAGGACCAAAACGGATTTCTTACGATTCCGATTCACAAACACATATTATTTCAGATTTGTCAATATAGCCAACTCATAATTCAAATAGCAATCTCACTAGGGCTTCATCAATCATTAGCCCTAGGTTTCAACAGATTCATTTCTATTCAAAAATTAAACAACTGACCAAGGCTTCGTCAATCCTTAGCTCTTGGTTTCAACAAGCTCATATCAGATCGCTTTTAAACACAGTAAATTCAAGGCTTCCAAGAAATTCCATCGACTAAACCGCAAGGGTTTTTTTTTTTCAACCAAGTATAAATAATAACAAGTAACTCTAGCAGTTAATTTCATCAAAACTGAAATGCTTGTAAAAATTATTCACATAGCCAAGGGCTTCATCAATCATTAGCCCTTAGCATCCAACAATTATTTCTTGTAGCAATATAGCTAACAATTCAAAACAGCAATTTTTAGAACCAAAAATTCGCAAAAGAAATCTGAAAAACTCCTTTCTTCCACTCTTGTTTAAACTGAAAAGTTTCCAGCACTATGCTTAAACATTTCCAACCAAAATTTCCAGCACGTCAAGTGTTTCGTAGCTAAGCAGATTCCGAAGTTTGAACACACATTTCTCTTGCATTTTTGAGTATTATGCTCCAAGGAAAATATTCCAAAAACATCCTGCAATTCCAGGAATAAACTGAAAAACTCTTGCTCACCTCTCGGCTATCAAAAATGTTCCAGCACTTAGGTGTTCTTAACTCCAACTTTTCCTCGGCCAAAACAGTGTGTTAAGTGTTCAAATTCGACATGCAAACACTAAGCTAGCTTATTAACATTTCCAGTATAAAAAAAATCAGATGCAAACAATACTCTAATCATCTAAAATTTCCAACTCAAGTTTCTCGGATTACAAAAAAAATTCCAGCAGCTCCTTAGTCTTAAGTCCAATTTTTCCTTGGCTAAAACAGCGTTTTAAATACTCCAATTTGACATGCAAACATTTAGCTTGTTAATTAACATATCTAGCTCAAAATCAGATTTGGTTAACGACTACAATCATTCCAAAAATCCAGAAATTCATCCAGCTGGTCTCGGATGAAGTTGCGTGCATAACTTTTCTGTTTCATTTTATTTTGCTTGTTTAGCCGAGCTAATTAGCCTCATGCAGGACTTAATTATCTTGTTATTAACTATCCAATCACAGCTATAATCTCAGAACATCACGATTAAGCCAAATAAAGCTGCATTATTCCTAATCAGTTCTCGGCAAACCTATTCTTGCGCACATCAGATTTTCTTTTTCCTAAACTACTCGTCCGAATGCACAAATCCAACATGCAAGTCTGTAACCAGTTTAATCATCTAGTGTTTAGTTGGTTAATCACCAATGCAAGCTCAGATTGTCAAGAAATAAACAAGGTTAATGCTACATTATCATTTCAGCTCTCGGCAAAACCCATTCCCTCGCGCATCAGAATTTTCTGTTCCTAAATCTCTCATCCAAAAGCACAAATCCCACATGCAAGCTCTTAAACACTATCATCTACCTCTAATTAACTTAGTCTAGCTCAGAAATTACCTCAGCTAGACTCCCAGCTCCCTCGACAGTACGCTGAATTTTTTTTCTTTCCTCTCGGCTCACGCGCAAGGCCTGAAGTGCTGGTTCTGGTTGCAGTAGTTGCGGCTGTTGCAGGCGGTGGAGTTGGTGGTTGGAACTGGTGAACTGGTTGCCGCTGGTGGGGGTTGAAGAAACAGAAGAAAATGGTCAGCTCGTGGTTGGGATGAGAGTAATGGTGCAGCTCACTCCCTCGATCAGAACTGGAATGTTGCAGCTCGCGGGTTGCAGCTCGTTCTCTCGTCGATGATACTAAGGCTACGGCTCTCTCTCTCTCCTTTCCTTCGATGATCACGAGGTGAGGTGGAGTTATGGTGCGAGGTGAGAGGATGGAGAGTGAAATGGTGTGCGGTAGGGAGAAGGTTGAGTGTGGAAATGGTAAAGATTGCATCCGGCCGAAGGAAATGGCTATGTTATATAGAGTTTGTCCGAGAAAGTGTTTGGTGGTTGCATGGATATTTTCGAAGTAGTGGAAGGTATTTCGGTCTTTTCACATTTTCTCCTAATTTCTACTCGAGTCCTCAATTCTAACTTAATTCCAAGAATTATTCCAAATGAGATTGAAACGCCTACCAATATACCAATCTCGCAAGGGTTCAATTATCGAAATTTTTACATCCTAAGTTTATACTTAGTATACTTGTGTTATGTTTATCTAACATTTAATGATTTCACCTTAACACTAAGGTTCCTATTTACTCTTGACCTTATTAGGGAAAAGTTAGCTATCAAAATTTAAAGCATTTATGTTTAGAGCAATAAAATTAATCTAACTCAATAAATATCGATTTAGTTATAACAGGTCAAGTAAGATAATAATTTAGTACAATTATATTATTTTTCACATAAAAATTATTTTTACGCACTTTATTTAAAACAAGTAAAAGTAATGCTAGAATTTATTAAGGAATTAGAAATGCAAATGAAGTATGCACTGAGGTTTATATATATATATATACTTTGAGGTTCTCACATCCTCCCCTCCTTACAATGAATTTTGTCCTCAAAATTCACACTGTCTAAAGAAATAAATTGGGGTACTTTTTCTGCATTTCTTCTTCTAATTCCCAAGTTGCTTCCTCTAGTCCGTGGTTTCTCCATAAAATCTTTACCAAAGGAACTTTCTTATTTCTTAGCTCCTTCACTTCTCTTTCCAAAATCTGGATTGGCCCTTCTTCATACGTTAATGCCTTATCCACCTCGATTCCTTCTAATTGCAACACATGGCTAGGGTCGGGGTGATATTTCCTAAGCATGGAGACATGAAAGATGTCGTGAGCCTTGGCCATGCTCGCAGGCAATTTCAACTGATATGCTACTTTTCCAATTCGCTTCAAGATCTCAAAAGGTCCGATATACCTTGGCTTTAGCTTCTTACCCTTCTTGGATACTACTCCGCTCTTCAAGGGTTTAACTCTTAGGAAAACTTTGTCTCCTACTTCAAATTCCAAATCTTTTCTCCTTGTGTCGGCGTAGCTCTTTTGTCTACTCTGGGCAACTTGAAGTCTTTCTCTAATTAGCTTTACTTTCTCATGGGCTTCTTCTATCCAAGGTATAGTCGTTGGATCTATAATTTTCTTCTCTCCCACTTCATCCCAATGAATCGGAGATCGACATCTTCTCCCATACAACGCTTCATACGGGGCCATCTGAATCGAGGCATGATAACTGTTGTTATACGCGAATTCTACTAAGGTCATATACTGGCTCCATTTCCCTCCAAAATCCAATATACACGACCTCAACATATCCTCCAAAGTTTGAATTGTCCTTTCCGACTGTTTGTCGGTTTGGGGATGGTACGCAGTACTAAATTTCAACTTGGTCCCCAATGACTCTTGAAATTTCTGCCAAAAACGCGAGACAAACCTTGGATCTCGATCAGACACGATGCTTACAGGGATACCATGCAATCTCATGATTTCTTCTGTGTACAACTTGACCAGTTTCTCCAAAGGAAAGCTCATACTCACAGGTAGGAAATGTGCAGACTTAGTAAGTCGGTCAACTATTACCCAAATCGCGTCAAATCCTTTTTGACTTTTAGGCAATCCCGTTACAAAATCCATTGTTATATGTTCCCATTTCCATTCGGAAATTTCTAACGGTTGTAATAAACCAGAGGGCTTCTGATGCTCAACTTTTACTTGTTGGCAGATCAAACATTTCTGTACAAACTCTGCCACGTCCTTTTTCAGACCTTCCCACCAGTATAACCCCTTCACATCGTGATACATCTTAGTCACTCCTGGGTGTATCGTATACCTCGAACGATGTGATTTCTCTAAAATTTCTTTCCTTATTTCTTCATTTGCCGGAATCACAATTCAATCTCTAAACCTCAATACTCCTTCAGACCCTAACTTAAAATCTAGGGTTTCCTTTTTTTGTACTTTCTCCACATTCTTCTGAATTGTAGGGTTCGTCTTCTGGGCCTCCTTAACACGCTCTAGTAATGGTGATTTCAATGACAAATTCCCAAATAAAACCTTTAATCTCCCCAAGCGAGGGTTCCAACTACTCACTTCTTCTAGCATGTCCCATTCTTTAACCATCAACCCCGCTACTTGGGCTTTTCTACTTAGAGCGTCTGCTACCACGTTGGCTTTTCCTGGGTGGTAGTTAATCGAACAATCGTAATCTTCCAAAAATTCAACCCATCGCCACTGTCTCAAATTTAGCCCCTTTTGGGAGAACAAGTACTTGAGGCTCTTGTGGTCCGTAAAAACTTCAAAAGTCACGCCGTACAAGTAATGTCTCCATTTCTTTAAGGCAAAAATCACTGCAGCCAATTCTAGGTCATGCGTTGGGTAATTTTGTTCGTGAGGCTTCAATCTCCTAGAAGCATAGGCAACTACCTTACCCATTTGCATCAAAACACATCCTAGACCTTCTCTAGAGGCATCAGATTACACAGTATAGCCTTTTCCTCCGTCAGGTAATACCAAAACAGGAGCGGATGTTAATCGCTTCTTTAACTCCTGAAAACTTGACTCACACTTTGGAGAATACACGGTATAGCCTTTTCCTCCGTCAGGTAATACCAAAACAGGAGCGGATGTTAATCGCTTCTTTAACTCCTGAAAACTTGACTCACACTTTGGAGTCCAAATAAACTTGTTCCCTTTCTTGGTCAGCTCGGTCATTGGTCCAGCAATCTTTGAAAAATCCTTGATAAACCGCCTATAATAACCTGCTAATCCCAAGAAACTTCTAACTTCCGTTGGAGTTTCTGGCTGCTTCCACATCATAACGGCCTCAACTTTTGCCGGATCCACGGCAATTCCATCTTTGGAAACTCTGTGCCCTAAAAAAGAAATTTCTTCCAGCCAAAACTCGCACTTACTGAATTTGGCATACAACTTATGCTCTCTTAATACCTGTAAAACTATCTCCAAGTGCTTAACATGTTCCTCTCGAGTCTTGAAGTAAATCAAAATATCGTCGATAAAAACCACTACGAACTGATCCAGATACTTCTTAAAGACTCTCTGCATTAGGTCCATGAAGGCAGCTGGTGCGTTGGTTAGTCCAAAAGGCATGACTGCAAATTCAAAATGTCCATATCGTGTATTAAAAGCAGTCTTGGGTATATCTTCCTTCTTAATTTTCAACTGCTAATACCCTGGCCTCAAATCCAGCTTAGTGAAAACTACGGATCCTTGCAACTGATCAAACAGGCTATCAATCAACGGTAGAGGGTATTTATTCTTAATTGTAACCTCATTTAACCCTCGGTAATCAATACATAACCTCAAGCTTCCGTCCTTTTTCTTAACAAATAGAACGGGTGCTCCCCATGGTGAATCATTCTCCCTAACGAAACCTTTCTCCAATAGGTCCTGCAGTTGAATTTTCAATTCTTTTAATTCTGCAGGAGCCATTCGGTACGGAGTCTTAGAAATCGGGGCCGTTCCCGGCATCAAGTCAATCTTGAACTCCACTTCTCTCTCCGGCGGTAATATCTTTAATTCTTCAGGGAAAACGTCCGAAAATTCCCGTACCACTGGTACATCTTTTAACTTCACTTGATCACTAGGAGCGTTAATCAGGAAGGCTAGGAAACCTTGCGCTCATTTATGTAACATTTTCCTCGCCCGTATTCCCGAGATCATAGCAGACGATGCTAACCTACCTTTCACATCTAATTTCAGGGTTGCTTCCCCGGGAATCCAAAGTTCTAACACTTTTGCTCTACAGTCCAGCTTAGCATGATGATGAGCTAGGAAATTCATTCCTATAATAACATCATAACCTTTTATATCCAGGCTTATCAAATCCACTAGCATTTTACGCTCTCCAATCCAGAATTCGCAATTCTTATAAGCTAAGCTAGTGATTATATTCTTATTACCCATTGGTGTCCTAACTTCAAGATCAAAGGGTAATCTAACAGGTTTCACATCAATTTCGGACATAAATGTTGGATTCACAAATGAATGAGTTGTACCAGGATCAATTAACACTTTTGCTAATCGATGAAAAATTGGAAGAGTACCTTCCACGACTTCCGAGGAATCAGGTACAGGTTGGTCATCTATAGCGTATGCCCTGGCAGGAACTGTCGGCCTATTCCCTCCAGAGTTGGCTGGTCCAGCATTTAGGCTTCCATCGTCTTGTATTTTTGGGCAACCGGAAATTTGGTGCTCACTGCTCACTTCAAGCACTTTCCTTGTTTCCTACAGCAACCATCCATAGTATGGCCAGGTCTCTT
>NW_020863252.1:0-16029 GCF_003713205.1 Coffea eugenioides | reverse complement strand
TTTGAGGTGAGCTGGCCCGGTAAAGGGGTGTTTGGTGGACGGAATTCGGTGTAAAGAGGAGTCTACGGACATTTTGGTTCTATATACGTTGACGGAGAGTCAACCGGTTTGGATCAAGTACTGCGCTGGAAATTTGGCTCCTGAGAGCCACCCGTATCCTTCTGATTTGAATCATTGGTTCCTTTGCTTTACATCTGGCATGTGTATCTGATTTGTTAAATGTGAAATGCCATGATTTTTCTGCTATATGTTTGGTACCTCATTGAGCGCAAGCTCACCCCTTTCTGTTCCCTTTTGTTTTCCTTACAGGAAAATAAACCCTTTTGGTCTGGATTTGACAAATGGCTGCCAAATTGAGCTAGTTGAACATATCTTTTGTATAGCTCATGTAGTAAAACCCTAAGTGTACTTTTGGGGCGTTTTCTCTTTTGATTTGGCAAACCGTGTATATGTATTAACTTTTGAAAACTTTTGTATGTCATTTTGGATTATAATCGCTAAAGTTCAGATGTGAATGTTTGCGTGCTCTTTCGGTTGGGTTCTGACGGGGCGGTTACTATCATGGCCGACTCCGGATTTCATTTTCTTATTTTGGGTTATGTTGCCATTTTGACTTGCTTACGCTCGTTGGTAAGTTTCGGAACGTGTTAGATTGACGTAAACGGATCCGTAGTCCTGGCGAGAGCTGGGCAGGCAGTCCGCTAACCCCTTTGGTTCGCCTTAGGGGAAGGTGGGGCTGTTACAAGTGGTATCAGAGCCACTTCGCGTGGTCTCTGCGCGGAGTGAGACTGGGCCAAGTGGTGTTGTGGTCCTAATTTGTCTAAGTGCTCGTTTGAGCGTAAGTTATGAACCGGGCATGTGATAAGTGTACGAATCATTATCATGAGACTCGAGGAAGCTAGGTATGTATGTCGGGTAGGAATCCTTAATAAAGATGGTTTACTCTTGGGACCGGCCGGCTCGAGTTGCGAATTATCTTAGATGGGATTCTTGCGCCCGGATACGAAAGATATGAGGGCCTAGGTTAGAAAGGATTTGGTGAACTAGAAAGGCCATTCCTCGGTGGATCGTTTATGTTTGTACTTGACTTAACTGGCTGTATATATGATAAGGAATTTCGAGGACGAAATTCTTTTAAGGGGGAGAGAGTGTGAGAACCCGTAACTTTTCCATTTGTTAGGTTTTATAATCTTTCTAGGCTTTCTTATTTTCAATGGCTTGTTTTCTACACTTTCTGTATCCGGAAAATTTTCTAGATTATTTTACGAGTAAATATAGTTTTTAGATGATTTTTCTAGTATCGAATAGATTTTGAGAAATTAAGAATATATATTGGACGTGGGACCCACTAGTGCGAAAAGTTCAGAAAAATTCGGTCAATAAGGTTAAGTTTCGGATACTGTGTAAACTTTATCGGGTGTTACGAGATAAGTAGAGTGTATGATATGATTGATGTGAGAGGAAAAGAAAAGGATTGACATGCATTAATAGGGTGCCACGTGTCACTTGGTGGTTGGTTGGACTTTATGGTTTACTATTCACATTTTTGACTTTTTTGACCAAAGGTTAAATATCTTCAAAATTCATTAAAATTTCCTCATTCTTTCTTCACCATAGCCGGCCCTCTCAAGCTCCAAAAGGAAGAGAATTCCATCAACTTTCAAGCTTCTACTTGGTGCAAATCACCCAAAAACATTACTTACATCCATTTTACTCCATACAAATCTTTCCTTTTAGTGATACTGAGTGGTGCTAGTGAAGTTTGTTTTTGACCAGACCATAGGTGTCCACATCCCTATCTCTCTTGTTTACTTGGTAAGCTGATGCTGAACATCCTACTACAACCTAATGATGTTTACTATTATGCTTAGAATACTTGAGTGATGGAAAATGTGATTTATTCTCTTTGATCTTGAAGAGTTTTGGTGAAGTTTTCATTTAATGATGAATTTTCTGGTTAATATGAATGGGATGTTGTGGCCTTGTAAGATGAATGCGTAAATGGTTTAAAATGACTCTAGTAGGTGTGAATTGATGATAAATGCAATCAATTTTGGATTTGGAATGAAATGTGAAAAGTTAGGGTTCATGAACCCCTAATCTGTCCGAAATTTTAGGTCATAGATAGAGGCCGAATTGGACTTTACTCAAAACATGAAAGTTGTAGGTATTGATGAGTTTGTAGTGCCTGCAAAATTACAGGTCATTTGGATAAGTGTAGAGTGAGTTATGTCGGAATTACTGTAGCTGTTCTGCTTTGGTCAGAATGCGAAAACTGCGTTGGTATTTGGCTATTTTGACTGGAATTGGTTTGGATTTTGAAGTTGGTGTCTTCTGATGAAATGTAGTTGGATGTCTTAGCTAACATATGCCTTTGGAATTTCGGCATTTGAACTTGTATAGGCTGAGTTATACCGATTACAGTTTTGTGTGTTTTGCAAACCTGTTTTGGTAATTCTGGTATAGTATTCTGCATTTTTGACCTAGTTGTGCTAGGATTTGTGTGAGGACTCAAAAAAAAAAACTATTATTTTATGCCTAATTTATGGCTTAATAAATTATTTAATTGGATTTTATTTCCAAGGAATATTTTCTAGTCTTATGAGACCTAAACGCATGATAATATAACTTCGTTATATTTTTAAAATGATTCGTTTCAAAAATTAATTTCCTAGAGCGCGTTTCGTAAAAATAGTGAATAGTACTTGGAGATTTTATCCGCGTAGTAGCCCAATAAGCTTGGAATATTGGAGACTTGTACTAGGGTCCTAAAATAGGTAATTTTATGAGTAAATATTCAAGTGATAGTTAGTAGTGCAACCGTTATAAGAATTTTTCGAAAGTTTCGCGTTATAGCGGTAAAATTGACGGTACGCGTTTTCACACGCGCGACTTCAATTGAAGGACTTTAGACCCTTGTTTCGAGACAATTAAGAGTGAATAATGTTTATATTAACATGAGTGCATTAGAGGTTTAGTGCTCTAGTGAACCAAACGCGCGAGAAAATCGAGCCTAAAAACGTGCCAAACGAGCCTTACAAGAGTTGACTTTGGAGCAATTTTTCACCACACATTTAATCTTCTTGGAGAAGCTAACTTAGATCAAAAATCACACTCTCTTCTCTCTCCTCACAGCCGGCCAAGCTCTCCCTTCTCTCTAACTCATTTGCAACAAAAATTCTGCACACTAACCTCACACAAAACCACCCCAAATCACCTCCAAATCACACCAAACTTGGAGACCACTTAGCAAACCTCTTGGAGGTTGGATTTAGCTAACAAAAGGCTGCATCTTCACGGTTTCTTGGAGCTTCAAGAGGGCCGAAATTTTCTGGTCTTGCACACCCAAGGAAGAGGTAATGATCAACCCATGAATTCTTGTCTTTTGGAAGTTATATGGCAAGATTAAGCTCATGCATGCACTTAGTTACTTGATTATGGTGAAAAATGTGATTGTGGGCTCTTGGAATTCCCACACTTGGGTTGTTGTTGCTGATGTGATGATTAATGGTGATTATATTGTTGGTTTAGTGATTTTAATGATGCATTAGTGATGGGTAATTAGTGGAAACTTCATTGGGTGTAAGAAGCTAAATTTTCCCGATTTTGCCCCTGCCATGTTCGGCCATTTCCAGGCCAATTTTTAATGGTTTAATGGCTTGAATTGGATGTTTGTAGGATGTATTAGATGTGTGGAAAATTTCATCCAAAAATAATGAGGTTTGAATAGGCAAATGAATTTTTGTTCGAAACCAGCAAATCTGGAAATCTGTCCCGTATTGCACTGTCCAGCGTTGGCATTTTGGCCATAACTCTGTCCTCGGATGTCGAAATCATGTGCCGTCGGTGGCGTTTGAAACTAGACATTCCTAGCTTTAATTTGGTATAAAATGTACGTTCTGATTCCTTGTGAGCAAGCCGAACCAAATGTTTTAAGTTCGCTGTCCTGTTGCTCTGTTCGTCTGGAATGAAGTGTGCAGGCAGCAACTTGATGCCCGAATTTGAACCAGATGGGTGCCGAATTTGGAAACGATTTCTTCTATGATATTTTAACTCTATGAATGTATTTTCCAACGGCGTAAGCCATGCTCGATTTCGAGCTATATTGACTGATTTGTGACTGAAACAAGTGGACTGCTCTGTTTTGGAAAACCATGATGTTTGGACTGGTTTGGAACCAAATCTTGGAGTGAACTTGTTAGTTGATGTTTTTGATATTAAACACTTACCAAAGATATTATGGGTGTATCTTAGACCCTTATTTCACAAATGAACCATGGTTGGATAACTTTCTTGGTTAAACGATTGGAAATTTGGAAAATGAAAGTCCAAGGCAGATTGCCTTAGGATTTTTCTTGAACTTCGGTTGGCTCATTAACTACCTTGCCGAAGGTATTTTTCCCCGAAAATCGATAGAGAGATACTTTCCATATAGTATTGAAATACTGCCAATTTTGGTACCAATTCAAGTTCGTTTCGATACCCAATTAAATTACTAAAGTTAGAGGTTCAAATCTGGAAAATTCTCATCCAGTCTTGAATTTGCTCAACTTTGAGCTACCGTATCTCGGTACTCGAAACTCCGATTCTTGATCCGTTTGTTTTGTTATACACCTCACTTGCAACATTAATTGAGCTGCAAATTTCAGAGGCCGGTTTGCAACGTGTGAATCGTGCCGAATTTTCAAAGTTGGCCGAAATCCAACTTAATGCTGCCTTGAAACCAAGTCTGCACCTTCAAGCCAATTTTTGAACACTTTCCACTTCGATTCATGGAAAAGCATCTTCTAGGAACTTATAGTACTTTCTAAGAGGTTTCCAACGGTATAAAGTTTTCCAATTTTTGACTTGTACCGAGTGAGTTACGATTTTTCAAAGATTCATAATAAAGCTGAAAATTTTCCAATTTCAAAGAAATAGAGTTTTTCGAAAACTCTTTATTCTTTTGATGTTCTTAAACGTTTTGTTTACGATTTTCATGATCAAAACTCAAATAATATTGTACATGATAAAAGGCAAGTTGAACCTCGATTTACGTGTAATTGAGGTTCCTTTTTGCAAAATAATTCTTAGATTGTACTAGTGTACAATCTTTCTTGATAAGTGGGTTAATTGTGTGATTATCCACTATTAAATTGCCAGGCGCACAAGGAGACCTTCAAGAGGATCTCACCGTGGACACTTGAACTCCCAGAAAATAATTCTTGTTGAATTGCTCGGTGAGTGTCAAGTGTATGAATTTGATACTTGCTTATTTGTGATACTTGTTGGGAGTTTTAAAAATAAGGGCGGGTGCGTACTTTATCGCACTCGTTCTAATTTCAAATGAATGAATGAATGAATGAAATGTATTGAATGAATGAATGAAATGCAATGTCATGTCATGAATGCTTGTGTCGTTGGAGTGAATCTCCTCGACTACCAAATGAATGGGGGACGCCCAAACTCATAGGCCGTCCTTAGACTCGAGCCGGCAATGGGCTTGGTCGGGAACTTGGGCGAGCCATGAGATTATAAGCTCGACCTAATAAGAGGTCTTGCTTGGCATACTCGTCGAGTATCGCCCTAAAAATAGACTTGTGGGCCCTTGGGGTGTACGGTGGACGGAGGAAAGTAAGTGGTGATCTACGGAAATGGAAATACCGACCCGGTTGACAGGAGGGTCAATGCGGGAAGGTATACGAATGACAACGGCAGATCAAGTGGAATTTAGCTCCTGAGAGCTACTATATCCTTGAATTGTTTCTGATTACTTTTCCTGTTTGAATAATTGATTATTGAAAAGACATGGCTTTATTTATTAAAGTTGGGATTGTTATTTGATTACGTGCTTGCATGTGTGTTCTTGGCCTCACGAGCGTTTAGCTCACCCTATAGTTTTGTTTTCCTTAACAGGACCGACTCTTGGAGAAATATGGAGAAACCATCCGTTGTAATTTTGTTAAGACTCCTGTTATATATTTTGACTAGGCCCTGGTTTGGGTTGTACTTTTGGAAATTGTAAACTTGAAATGTTTGGGCCCTGATGTGTACTTTGAATTGAAGTCATTTCATGATTTACCGATGTACTGGTTATACCTTAAGTGACTTATTAAGTTGAACGCTTCCGCATTATTGTATTCATGTTGTTCTCATCGAAGTGATTAGTTCGGTTTGAAATTGAATGGAATTGCTTGAGTCCTGGCGTGAGCTGGGCAGGCGTCCGCGGATACCCTTTGGTCCGCCTTAGGGAGATGTGGGGCGTCACAATTTGGACTGAGAGGCCTTCTAAATTGTTGTATCCCTGGTTCTTAGCTTCGAAACGGTGGGTCTTGGACCTCCATCCGATACTCGTAGTACCTTTAGTGCCATTACCGCATTAGGAGGCCAAAACTGTTTTTGGTGTTGGGACAAATGAGTTCCATTTCCTGATTTTCTGGTTTGCTTATATGTCTATAGATGCATATGAAACCCTATTGGGTTATGATTGGCATGGCTTTTTGACTCGTTATCGAGTCTCATTGTACTTGTTTGTGTGTTTTAAGGCTTACTTTTATTCCGGTCATTTCCTAGTTAACTTTTACTTTGGGCCTAGTGAATGGCTTTTGGAAATGAGGTGAATTTTGTGTGAGATGTTGGGACTGATTTGAGGATATAATGAAGCCTTAATGGCTGGAAAAGTAAGAAATTTAGGGGAGGTGCTGCCCGATTTTATAGGCCGTTTGGTTCCTTTAAGTTGGATTTGCCTTTTTGTGGAAATGAAAGGCTTTTGGGTTGTTTGCGCCTAAGTCTTCATGTTACCTTTTCGTTTCTAAGAACATCATGTTTTGCACCCTTGCATGAGTAACTATTTGGCGAGGCATACGACTAGTAGTCGAGCCTCACATGTGCATTCTGTTTACTCGATTCTGGAAGTAAAACCTTCAATTGGTTTATTTTGATTATTTTAGGGTTTCTTGGCGATTAAGGCCAATCTGAAGTAAAAACTTTTGAAGTTGAGCCGGTGAGTGTACCACTCCCCTCCATTGCTGTTTAACTTGATTTCTGCTCTGCAATCTGTTTATTTGTTCGAGACGAGGGTGTACTTTATCACACTCGTTCTCTAGTCTGTTCATATGCCAATTTACTATGCAAAATTTGAATCTGTTATCTGTGTCTGCATCTGTTCGGATTTCTATGACCCATGAGCTCAATCCTGTGGCTAAGTTATTCGAGTCGGGCCGGCAAGGGCCTGGACGATTAGATAACGAACCACGGTAGTCTGTTCGGGGATTTTGGGTATTGAGACCCTTGATTCCGGGTATACTCGAGTATTACCATTTTGTTCGTTTGAGGTGAGCGGGCCGGTAAAGGGGTGTTTGGTGGACGGAATTTGGTGTAAAGAGGAGTCTACGGACATTTTGGTTCTATATACGTTGACGGAGAGTCAACCGGTTTGGATCAAGTACTGCGCTGGAAATTTGGCTCCTGAGAGCCACCCGTATCCTTCTGATTTGAATCATTGGTTCCTTTGCTTTACATCTGGCATGTGTATCTGATTTGTTAAATGTGAAATGCCATGATTTTTCTGCTATATGTCTGGTACCTCATTGAGCGCAAGCTCACCCCTTTCTGTTCCCTTTGTTTTCCTTACAGGAAAATAAACCCTTTTGGTCTGGATTTGACAAATGGCTGCCAAATTGAGCTAGTAGAACATATCTTTTGTATAGCTCATGTAGTAAAACCCTAAGTGTACTTTTGGGGCGTTTTCTCTTTTGATTTGGCAAACCGTGTATATGTATTAACTTTTGAAAACTTTTGAATGTCATTTTGGATTATAATCGCTAAAGTTCAGATGTGAATGTTTGCGTGCTCTTTCGGTTGGGTTCTGACGGGGCGGTTACTATCATGGCCGACTCCGGATTTCATTTTCTTATTTTGGGTTATGTTGCCATTTTGACTTGCTTACGCTCGTTGGTAAGTTTCGGAACGTGTTAGATTGACGTAAACGGATCCGTAGTCCTGGCGAGAGCTGGGCAGGCAGTCCGCTAACCCCTTTGGTTCGCCTTAGGGGAAGGTGGGGCTGTTACAGTGAGTATATACTTCATGAGCGTAGCTCTGTGAGGGTTGTCCTGAGGGATAGTAAAACTTCCTGGCTTGACCGAGTGGTGTTCGGGGCAAGGAGGAGGTGAACCTTCGTTTGTACGCAAGAGTGATTGTAATTCATCAATTTGAAGAAGTTTATTTGAATTAATCTACAAGCTCAGGAGAAGTTGGGTAGTTAATTGGTTTGCAATTCTTTCCTTTCTATTTACTTATTGTTACGTTTGTGATCTGTACATTGTTTATCTCTTCCACTTGTTGGTCTTCGATCCATATAATTGGTATCTGAGCAATTAAAATGGATAATACTTTAGATGTTTACAAAACAAATGGATAATACTAATATCTTTTCTAGAAATACCTTCAGTTATGTAGCAATCAAAATGGATGCTTTGTGAAATGGGGAGTTTATTCTGAGATTATATGTTTGTTTCTTAAATTTTTCTGAGGCAATACATGAGGGGGAGCTTATACTCATATGCACAATCTTTTTCTTTCCTTTATCCATTGTTTTGTCATCATCAAAAAGGGGAGAATATTGATCCTGCTTCCTAACTTTTGATGTTTACAAAATAAATGGATAATACTAATATCTTTTCTAGAGATATCTTCAGTAATGCAGCAATCAGACTTAAAGATTAAATGCAATTGAAAGGGACAAAGGCTGCTGAAAGCTGTCGGACGCTTGGATCGGACGTCCGATAATCATTGCGTAATTTCGGACGCATGAAGAACTCCACCACCGGACGTCCGAAGGAAATAAAACATTTCCCAAATCCCTTTGTTTGCTGTCGGACGCACAAAGAGCTTGCACCGGACGTCCGAAACAATTGAAGAAAATCTCTTAAACTCAATGCCTGCTGTCGGATGCAAAAAATGGGACTATCGGACGTCCGATACTCCAACGGCTAGTTGACTCTTCATCTACTTTCTATCCGTTGGAAACATTAATGAGGCACTTTCTTGGTCCTATATAAATAGTGGTTGGTCAGATACTTTAAACAACTTTTGCACACTGAAGATACAAAAGATCTAGAGTGATTTTAGTGAGAAAATACTATTCAAAGAAGATTTGTAGTCTTAGTGGTGTGAGTTTCATTGTAAACTTTTCATTTGTGAGTGAATACTTCATGAGTGTAGCTCTGTGAGGGTTGTCCTGAGGGATAGTAAAATTTCCGGGTTAGACCGAGTGGTGTTCGGGGCAAGAAGGAGGTGAACCTTCCTTTGTACGCAAGAGTGATTGTAATTGATCAACTTGAAGTTGCTTATTTGAATTAATCTACGAGCTCAAGCGGAGTTGGGTAGTTAATTGGTTTGCAATTCTTTCCATTCTATTTACTTATTGTTACGTTTGTGATCTGTACATTGTTTATCTCTTTCACTTGGTGGTCTTCGATCCTTACAATCGGTATCAGAGCAATCAAAATGGATAATACTTTTGATATTTATAAAACAAATGGATAATACTAATATCTTTTCTAGAAATACCTTCAGTTATGCAGCAATCAAAATGGATGCTTTGTGAAAGGGGGAGTTTATTCTGAGATTATATGTTTGTTTCTTAAATTTTTCTGAGGCAATAGGTGAGAGGGAGCTTATACTCATATGCACAATCTTTTTCTTTCCTTTATCCATTGTTTTGTCATCATCAAAAAGGGGGAGAATATTGATCCTACTTCCTAACTTTTGATGTTTACAAAACAAATTGATAATACTAATATCTTTTCTAGAGATACCTTCAGTAATGCAGCAATCGGACTCAAAGATCAAATGCAATTGAAAGGGACAAAGGCTGCTGAAAGCTGTCGGACGCTTGGATCGGACGTCCGATAATCATTGCGTAATTTCGGCCGCATGAAGAACTCCACCACCGGACGTCCGAAGGAAATAAAACATTTCTCAAATCTCTTTGTTTGCTGTCGGACGCACAAAGAGCTTGCACCGGACGTCCGAAAGAATTGAAGAAAATCTCTTAAACTCAATGCCTGCTGTCGGATGCAAAAAACAGGACTATCGGACGTCCGATACTCCAACGGCTAGTTGACTCTTCATCTACTTTCTATCCGTTGGAAACATTAATGAGGTACTTTCTTGGTCCTATATGAATAGTGGTTGGTCAGATACTTTAAACAACTTTTGCACACTGAAGATACAAAAGATCTAGAGTGATTTTAGTGAGAAAATACTATTCAAAGAAGATTTGTAGTCTTAGTGGTGTGAGTTTCATTGTAAACTTTTCATTTGTGAGTGAATACTTCATGAGTGTAGCTCTGTGAGGGTTGTCCTGAGGGATAGTAAAATTTCCGGGTTAGACCGAGTGGTGTTCGGGGCAAGAAGGAGGTGAACCTTCCTTTGTACGCAAGAGTGATTGTAATTGATCAACTTGAAGTTGCTTATTTGAATTAATCTACGAGCTCAAGCGGAGTTGGGTAGTTAATTGGTTTGTAATTCTTTCCATTCTATTTACTTATTGTTACGTTTGTGATCTGTACATTGTTTATCTCTTTCACTTGGTGGTCTTCGATCCTTACAATTGGTATCAGAGCAATCAAAATGGATAATACTTTTGATATTTATAAAACAAATGGATAATACTAATATCTTTTCTAGAAATACCTTCAGTTATGCAGCAATCAAAATGGATGCTTTGTGAAAGGGGGAGTTTATTCTGAGATTATATGTTTGTTTCTTAAATTTTTCTGAGGCAATAGGTGAGAGGGAGCTTATACTCATATGCACAATCTTTTTCTATCCTTTATCCATTGTTTTGTCATCATCAAAAAGGGGGAGAATATTGATCCTGCTTCCTAACTTTTGATGTTTACAAAACAAATTGATAATACTAATATCTTTTCTAGAGATACCTTCAGTAATGCAGCAATCGGACTCAAAGATCAAATGCAATTGAAAGGGACAAAGGCTGCTGAAAGCTGTCGGACGCTTGGATCGGACGTCCGATAATCATTGCGTAATTTCGGCCGCATGAAGAACTCCACCACCGGACGTCCGAAGGAAATAAAACATTTCTCAAATCTCTTTGTTTGCTGTCGGACGCACAAAGAGCTTGCACCGGACGTCCGAAAGAATTGAAGAAAATCTCTTAAACTCAATGCCTGCTGTCGGATGCAAAAAACAGGACTATCGGACGTCCGATACTCCAACGGCTAGTTGACTCTTCATCTACTTTCTATCCGTTGGAAACATTAATGAGGCACTTTCTTGGTCCTATATAAATAGTGGTTGGTCAGATACTTTAAACAACTTTTGCACACTGAAGATACAAAAGATCTAGAGTGATTTTAGTGAGAAAATACTATTCAAAGAAGATTTGTAGTCTTAGTGGTGTGAGTTTCATTGTAAACTTTTCATTTGTGAGTGAATACTTCATGAGTGTAGCTCTGTGAGGGTTGTCCTGAGGGATAGTAAAATTTCCGGGTTAGACCGAGTGGTGTTCGGGGCAAGAAGGAGGTGAACCTTCCTTTGTACGCAAGAGTGATTGTAATTGATCAACTTGAAGTTGCTTATTTGAATTAATCTACGAGCTCAAGCGGAGTTGGGTAGTTAATTGGTTTGTAATTCTTTCCATTCTATTTACTTATTGTTACGTTTGTGATCTGTACATTGTTTATCTCTTTCACTTGGTGGTCTTCGATCCTTACAATCGGTATCAGAGCAATCAAAATGGATAATACTTTTGATATTTATAAAACAAATGGATAATACTAATATCTTTTCTAGAAATACCTTCAGTTATGCAGCAATCAAAATGGATGCTTTGTGAAAGGGGGAGTTTATTCTGAGATTATATGTTTGTTTCTTAAATTTTTCTGAGGCAATAGGTGAGAGGGAGCTTATACTCATATGCACAATCTTTTTCTTTCCTTTATCCATTGTTTTGTCATCATCAAAAAGGGGGAGAATATTGATCCTGCTTCCTAACTTTTGATGTTTACAAAACAAATTGATAATACTAATATCTTTTCTAGAGATACCTTCAGTAATGCAGCAATCGGACTCAAAGATCAAATGCAATTGAAAGGGACAAAGGCTGCTGAAAGCTGTCGGACGCTTGGTTCGGACGTCCGATAATCATTGCGTAATTTCGGCCGCATGAAGAACTCCACCACCGGACGTCCGAAGGAAATAAAACATTTCTCAAATCTCTTTGTTTGCTGTCGGACGCACAAAGAGCTTGCACCGGACGTCCGAAAGAATTGAAGAAAATCTCTTAAACTCAATGCCTGCTGTCGGATGCAAAAAACAGGACTATCAGACGTCCGATACTCCAACGGCTAGTTGACTCTTCATCTACTTTCTATCCGTTGGAAACATTAATGAGGCACTTTCTTGGTCCTATATAAATAGTGGTTGGTCAGATACTTTAAACAACTTTTGCACACTGAAGATACAAAAGATCTAGAGTGATTTTAGTGAGAAAATACTATTCAAAGAAGATTTGTAGTCTTAGTGGTGTGAGTTTCATTGTAAACTTTTCATTTGTGAGTGAATACTTCATGAGTGTAGCTCTGTGAGGGTTGTCCTGAGGGATAGTAAAATTTCCGGGTTAGACCGAGTGGTGTTCGGGGCAAGAAGGAGGTGAACCTTCCTTTGTACGCAAGAGTGATTGTAATTGATCAACTTGAAGTTGCTTATTTGAATTAATCTACGAGCTCAAGCGGAGTTGGGTAGTTAATTGGTTTGCAATTCTTTCCATTCTATTTACTTATTGTTACGTTTGTGATCTGTACATTGTTTATCTCTTTCACTTGGTGGTCTTCGATCCTTACAATCGGTATCAGAGCAATCAAAATGGATAATACTTTTGATATTTATAAAACAAATGGATAATACTAATATCTTTTCTAGAAATACCTTCAGTTATGCAGCAATCAAAATGGATGCTTTGTGAAAGGGGGAGTTTATTCTGAGATTATATGTTTGTTTCTTAAATTTTTCTGAGGCAATAGGTGAGAGGGAGCTTATACTCATATGCACAATCTTTTTCTTTCCTTTATCCATTGTTTTGTCATCATCAAAAAGGGGGAGAATATTGATCCTGCTTCCTAACTTTTGATGTTTACAAAACAAATTGATAATACTAATATCTTTTTCTAGAGATACCTTCAGTATGCAGCAATCGGACTCAAAGATCAATGCAATTGAAAGGGACAAGGCTGCTGAAAGCTGTCGGACGCTTGGATCGGACGTCCGATAATCATTGCGTAATTTCGGCCGCATGAAGAACTCCACCACCGGACGTCCGAAGGAAATAAAACATTTCTCAAATCTCTTTGTTTGCTGTCGGACGCACAAAGAGCTTGCACCGGACGTCCGAAAGAATTGAAGAAAATCTCTTAAACTCAATGCCTGCTGTCGGATGCAAAAAACAGGACTATCGGACGTCCGATACTCCAACGGCTAGTTGACTCTTCATCTACTTTCTATCCGTTGGAAACATTAATGAGGCACTTTCTTGGTCCTATATGAATAGTGGTTGGTCAGATACTTTAAACAACTTTTGCACACTGAAGATACAAAAGATCTAGAGTGATTTTAGTGAGAAAATACTATTCAAAGAAGTTTGTAGTCTTAGTGGTGTGAGTTTCATTGTAAACTTTTCATTTGTGAGTGAATACTTCATGAGTGTAGCTCTGTGAGGGTTGTCCTGAGGGATAATAAAATTTCCGGGTTAGACCGAGTGGTGTTCGGGGCAAGAAGGAGGTGAACCTTCCTTTGTACGCAAGGGTGATTGTAATTGATCAACTTGAAGTTGCTTATTTGAATTAATCTACGAGCTCAAACGGAGTTGGGTAGTTAATTGGTTTGCAATTCTTTCCATTCTGATTCGTATACTTACTTGTTACGTTTGTGATCTGTACATTGTTTATCTCTTTCACTTGGTGGTCTTCGATCCTTACAATCGGTATCAGAGCAATCAAAATGGATAATACTTTTGATATTTATAAAACAAATGGATAATACTAATATCTTTTCTAGAAATACCTTCAGTTATGCAGCAATCAAAATGGATGCTTTGAGAAAGGGGGGAGTTTATTCTGAGATTATATGTTTTGTATTTCTTAAATTTTTCTGAGGCAATAGGTGCAGAGGGGAGCTTTATACTCATATGCACAATCTTTTTCTTTTCCTTTATCCATTGTTTTTTGTCATTCATCAAAAAGGGGAGAATATGATCTGCTTCCTAACTTTGATGTTTACAAAACAATCTGATAATACTAATGATCTTTTCTTGAGATACTTCAGTAATTGCGCAATCAGACTAAAGATCAAAGTGCAATTGAAAGGGACAAAGGCTGCTGAAAAGCTGTCGGACGCTTGGTTATCGACGTCGATAATCATTGCGTTAATTTCGGAAGCATGGAAGAAACTCCACCACCGGACGTCTCCGAAGGAAATAAAACATTTTCTCAAATCTGCTTTGTTTGCTGTCGGACGCACAAAGAGCTTGCACCGGACGTTCCGAAGAATTGAAGAAATCTCTTAACTTCAATGCCTGCTGTCGGACGCAAAAAACAGGACTATCGGACGTCCGATACTTCAACGAGTAGTTGAACTTTGTTCAACTTTCTATCCATTGAAAACATTAATGAGGCCACTTTTTGGTCCTGTATAAAATAGTGGTTGCGTCAGATACTTTTAATACAACTTTTGCACACTGAAGATACAAAAGATCTAGAGTCATTTTAGTGAGAAAATACTATTCAAAGAAGATTTGTAGTCTTAGTGGTGTGAGTTTCATTGTAAACTTTTCATTTGTGAGTGAATACTTCATGAGTGTAGCTCTGTGAGGGTTGTCCTGAGGGATAGTAAAATTTCCGGGTTAGACCGAGTGGTGTTTGGGGCAAGGAGGAGGTGAACCTTCCTTTGTACGCAAGAGTGATTGTAATTGATCAACTTGAAGTTGCTTATTTGAATTAATCTGCGAGCTCAAGCGGAGTTGGGTAGTTAATTGGTTTGCAATTCTTTCCATTCTATTTACTTATTGTTACGTTTGTGATCTGTACATTGTTTATCTCTTTCACTTGGTGGTCTTCGATCCTTACAATCGGCATCAGAGCAATCAAAATGGATAATACTTTTGATATTTATAAAACAAATGGATAATACTAATATCTTTTCTAGAAATACCTTCAGTTATGCAGCAATCAAAATGGATGCTTTGTGAAAGGGGGAGTTTATTCTGAGATTATATGTTTGTTTCTTAAATTTTTCTGAGGCAATAGGTGAGAGGGAGCTTATACTCATATGCACAATCTTTTTCTTTCCTTTATCCATTGTTTTGTCATCATCAAAAAGGGGGAGAATATTGATCCTACTTCCTAACTTTTGATGTTTACAAAACAAATTGATAATACTAATATTTTTTCTAGAGATACCTTCAGTAATGCAGCAATCGGACTCAAAGATCAAATGCAATTGAAAGGGACAAAGGCTGCTGAAAGCTGTCGGACGCTTGGATCGGACGTCCGATAATCATTGCGTTATTTCGGCGATGAAGAACTCCACCACCGGACGTCCGAAGGAAATAAAACATTTCTCAAATCTCTTTGTTTGCTGTCGGACGCACAAAGAGCTTGCACCGGACGTCCGAAAGAATTGAAGAAAATCTCTTAAACTCAATGCCTGCTATCGGATGCAAAAAACAGGACTATCGGACGTCCGATACTCCAACGGCTAGTTGACTCTTCATCTACTTTCTATCCGTTGGAAACATTAATGAGGCACTTTCTTGGTCCTATATAAATAGTGGTTGGTCAGATACTTTAAACAACTTTTGCACACTGAAGATACAAAAGATCTAGAGTGATTTTAGTGAGAAAATACTATTCAAAGAAGATTTGTAGTCTTAGTGGTGTGAGTTTCATTGTAAACTTTTCATTTGTGAGTGAATGCTTCATGAGTGTAGCTCTGTGAGGGTTGTCCTGAGGGATAGTAAAATTTCCGGGT